>NW_024081610.1:117234-248693 GCF_003009895.1 Hyaena hyaena
TTCTTTCTTTCTCTTCCTTCCTTCCTTCCTTTCTTTTTCTTTCTTTCTTTCTTTCTTTCTTTCTTTCTTTCTTTCTTTCTTTCTTTCTTTCTTTCTTTCTTTCTCTTTCTTTCTTTCTCTTTCTTTCTTTCTCTTTCTTTCTTTCTCATGCATGTGTTCATTCATTCATTCATTCATTCATGTGTTCATTTATTTATTTTGTGAGAGAGAGAGCAACCATGCATGCATGGGGGTGGGGCAGATAGAGAAAGAAAATCCCAAGCAGGCTCCTCGCTTTCAGCACTCAATCTGACAAAGCCTGAGATTATGACCTGAGCAGAAATCAAGAGTCAGTCACTTAACCAACCCATCCACCACGTGTCCCCAGTATTACTCTGTCTTAATTGCTGTATAGTTACTGTGAATATTTATATCAATCTTTGTTGTAAGTCCAGCTTCAAGGTTTTCTTGGCCGTTCTTCTATTTCCAGGTGATTGAAATCACTTAGCCAGTGTCCACAATAACATCATGAGATTTTGATCAGAATACCTTTGAATCTATTTGTAAGAATTGCTATACTTACCACCTTGAGTTTCTTGATCAGTCATTGAGGTAGAAGTTCTTCATGTATTTATATCCTCATTTCCTTTAACAATATTTCGTAATTTTCATTTTCAGGATGGAGGTTTTATACCTCTTTCATTAGATTTATTCCAAGGTAATTAGTTTTTGATACTTAGTATAACTTAGTTTAGTATACTTGTTTATTGCTGGTATGAAGACAACAATTCTACCATTTTACTTTTATGTTTATTATGTTTTAATTTTATTCACATATATCTTCTGTATATTTGTATATGTTCCTTTTCTATCCAAATATGAATATAGCTGCATTCCAAAAGTCTTAACATGTATTTTTCTCATTCTTTCAATTCAATATGCCTTTCAATGTATTTTTTATAATTTTTACCATATGTTATTTAGAAGTATATAGTTTAATTTCTAAATATTTGGAAATGATCTTGTTATGTTTTGTTATATATCTTATATTTACATAGATATAAATATAATTAATATCCCATTTATTTTTAGTTTGAGTCCACTGTGTGCAGAGAACATATTTTTATGGTTTTTTCCTTGAAATTTCTTTGATTTACAGGTTATTCAAAATTTTTACTTATTATGGTGAATTTGTTCATTATTTCTGTCATTTTTTTGCTATATATACTTTGAGGCTATATTATCTGAAAAGAAACTTAGAATTGCAACAACTTCTTTATTGACCTCTTTATCCCTTGAAATATTCCTTTTTATCTCTAATAACTTTTTGTCTTGGAATTACTTTTTCTGACATTAATATTGCTTTATTAGCTATGTTTTTATTAGCATAATATATACTGTTCAATTCTATTACTTTCAATCTTTCTCTGACTGTATATATTTAAGGTATATCTATCTAGCAAGTAGTATATAGTTGACCTAAAAAAAAATCCAGTCTAACACTTTGTTTTTAAACTAGGCTATATAGAGTATTAAAAAATAACTGCTGGTATGTTTGGATTTTTCTCTCATTTTAGTGTTTTTTTCAAAATATTTTCTAATTGTTCTTTTACTTCTTTTTAATTAAGTTATTTTAGTTTTCATTATTTTCCATTTATTATTTTGCTAATTATGCATTTATTTATTCTCAAGACATTATGAGAGTATATACGGTTCATTAGAGTCAAATTAAATTAGTACTTTTGCCATGTCCTGGATAATTCAAGGATCTAAGAATATTTTAACTCCATTAACTCTCTTCCAACCTTTTTATATTGTTGTCATGTATTCTGATGCTACATAAATTTTATAACCTAAGGGTGAACCTGTATGTGTATTTAATATCATATTATCAGAATCTCTTTATTTTTTCCTGCACTTTTGTACTTTCTTCAGAGATCGTTTATTTCTTCCAAAAAAAAATTTACTATGAGTCTGATGGAAATCAATTTTGTTCATTTTTTTATGTGTTTAAAAATGTCTTGGGGCTCTGGGATGACTCAGTTAAGCATCAGACTCTTTATTTCCGCTCTGGTCATTTTCTCAGGGTTTATAAGATGGAGCCTCAGGTCTGGCTGTGTGCTGACAGTGCAGAGCTTGCTTGGGATTCTCTCTCTCCTTCTCTCTCTGTCCCTCCCCCACTCACATTCATGCTTTCTCTCTCTTAAAATAAAATTTTTATTTTAAAAAACATTTTAATATTTCTTTTTGAGAAAGAGAGAGACAGAGCATGAGTTGGGGAGGGACAGAGAGAGACAGGGACACAATCTGAAGTGGGCTCCAGGCTCTGAGCTGTCAGCAGAGAGCCCGACAGGATTCAAGTTGCAAACCACAAAATCACCACCTGAGCCAAAGCTGGACACTTAACTGACTGAGCCCCCTAAGCACCCCAATAAACTTCTTTAGAAAGTCTTTAAATCACCATTGTTATAAAATTATATTTTGGCTGTTTATGGAATTTCAAGTTGGTGGTAATTTTAATACTTTAAAAAGAAATATTTAACTTTCTTCCTGACTTCTATGAGAACGTTTTATTACCACTCCTTTGAATGTAATATGCCCTTTTCTCTAGATGCTTTTAACATTTTTCCTTGCCTTTGGTTGTCAGCAATTTTAGTATGATATGCCTTAGTATGATTTTGTTTATTTTTATGCTGCACGGAGATTTAAATTTTTCTTATGGCTATCAAAGACAGGCTTGTTGTTTTTTCCTGTTAGCTATTATGATTATAAGTGTGTTAGTTTGCTAGCTTGCCATAGAAAGATACCACAGAATGGGTGGCTTAAACAACAGCTGTTTTTTTCTCACAGCTCTGGAGACTAGAAATCTGTGATCATTGTGTGGGCAGCCCTCCTGAGCACTGTGAGAGAAAGATCTGTTCCAGATCCCCGTGTCTTGTAGATGACCATTTTTAGTCCAGTCTATACATTGTCTTTGCGCTGCACATGTCTGTGTCTATATTTTCTCTTCTAATAAAGACACCTGTCATATTGGATTTGACCCAACCAGCTGATCTCATTTTAGTTTAATTACCTCTGTAAAACCCTGTCTCCAATATGATGGCATTCTGAGGTACGAGAGGTTAGGATTTTAGCATATAAATTTTGGAGGGGATACAATTTGACCCATAGCAGTAACCATCCCCAATTTATCACTTAACAACACTACATTATCTTCATGATTCTGTGAGTTGATTGGGCTCAGTAGGGTAGTTCTTGATTGGGGTTTCTCATGAGCTTGTGGTCAGATGCCACATGACAGTCATCTGATAGCATGACTGGACTCGATTTCCAAGACAGCTGACAATTCAGGCTAACTTTTGGTGGGAGCCTAATTGGGGCTGCTTGGCCATAAGTAGCTTCTTTATATGACTTATACTTTTGCTAACAAAGTCTTTATCAATATCTAGATTGCTTTTATCCTAGGGTATATTCTATCAAGAAATCCTGAGTGAAAGAAAGGTATGTTAAACATAAGATCCTTCATTCTTGGTGAGAGTTGAAATCTAGTGTTTGTCTTCCAGTTACAATAACACTCCCAAGAACAATATTACCAGTTCTTTTTATATTGTATTGGAAATAATAGCCATATATTTAGATAAAAATTTAGTAAGCTCCAGGATATAAAAAATAATATACACTTAGAGCTACATATACTCATGCATACATACAGACACACAAATACAGTTAAAATTAATTTTTTAACCTACATTAACTGAAAAATGAAAACATTTTAAGGTCTGTAGTCTGATTAACAGAAACAAGTAAATGCGATTTTCATGGTTTTAATATTTTATAATAGTTACATAAACTTTTTTCACTGGGAGATGCTGGGTAAAAGAACACATGGTACTGTGTACTACTTTTACAACGGTCTGTCAGCTTCAAAAATAAATGATTGCAAAATAAAATATCAAAATGAAATGAACACATGCATATACACGCAGATATGAATGTCACAAAAATAGGCTGACTTAAACAGTTGGGAAAGATATATCCAATATATGGACAGAAGACCTAACATCACCAATATATCATTTCTCCTTGAGTTAATTGATATTTTAATGTGATAATTAATAGAATAGACTTATTAAACTTTAAAATCTGATTTTGAATCTCTTAGGGAAAAATAAGAAGCAAGAATAGCTTGGGAATTTTAAACAAAAGAACAAAATAATGGAGCCTTAACCTCATAAGCCAAAATGTACCATAAAATTTTAATTATTAAAACAATATAGTGTGAAGGAGCAACAGACTGGTTGAATAATAAATGATTGTATTTTTTCACCTGAAATGTAATGCAGCTAAAGAAATTAATAGGGTGGAGGCCTATATTTATGCAGTAAAAGATCTTAAGAATATATTGTTACGTGAAAGAAGACAGAACATTGAATATAGTATGCTACTTTCTATGAAGAAAGGAATTTATAGTTATTTGTAGTTGTGTAAAAGAGCACTAGGTATAAAAAAGTGTGTAATTAAAATGGTAACCAAATGATAACCTTAAAGGGATGGGGTAGAAATAGAGGTAGATGAAAGCAAGGGTAGAAGCAAGCAGGTTTTTCCAGCATATTCTCTTTATATTGTTTTGCTTTCCAAAGCATATAATTATACTACAAATTCAACAAATAAACTTTAATTTTAAAAATACAATAAGATTCAAAGCCAAAGACATAGACTGTGAAATCATTGTCAAATAAATGATAATTAAAGTCAGGGTAGAGGGGTAGGATGGAGTTTGCAGTAAGCCAGTGTTTCTATAGAGAGTAACAAGAAAAGATGGGTTACAAGGTATAAATTATTTATTTAAAGGCATAAAAATTCAGAGGACTAAAGGGATTAAAATTCCAGAGAGAGCAGAAGTTTTTAGAGGTGAATTGGAGACCTAAAGCTGTCCCTGAGATTCTTGGTCAATTCTTTTTTTTTTTTTTTTTTTTTAGTTTTTAATGTTTTATTTCTGAGAGAGAGAGATCCAGAGAGACAGAGAGAGAGAGAGAGAGGCAGCATGAGCAGGGAAGGGTCAGAGAAGAGAGGAAGACAAAGAATCTGAAGCAGGCTTCAGGCTCTGAGCTAGCTGTCAGCACAGAGCCCGATGCAGGGCTCGAACCCACAAACCGTGAGATCATGACCTGAGCTGGTCGGCTGCTTAACGGAATGAGCCACCCAAGCTCCCCTCACCAAAAAAAAAAAAAAAAAAATGTGTTTTGACTAATAAGTATTTAATTATAATTTTAAAACACACTGCAAAGAAAATGCAGAAACATTCAATGAGAAAATTACAAGACAGTCTAACTCTGCATGAGGATTCAGAGGCTGTTCCTGAAGAACTGATATTTAAGCTGAGCCTTGAGGGATAGGGGATGAGTAGTCACACAGTGGGAATGACAAATGTGAATGTTCTGAGTGGGGGAAGTAGCTTTATAAGATTGCTGTGTTGTAGAATGTTGTGAACAAAGGGTAGTGAAGGCAAAAGTGAGGTCTGAAGTGGCATACAATGAGACTGATATGATGAGGCTGACCCTTGAAAATTTTTTTGCAGTTCTAGATTTTATCATAAGAACAAGAGGAAGCTGTTGAAGGATCCTAGTGGAGGCAATGAAGTGATCAGAATTTTACAGTAGAGAAAAATCACTATGGTGGGTGGAGAGTGGGCTGACAGGATGGTTGTTGGGAGATAAATTAGGAAGTCATTTAATTTTTTTTTTCCAAGAGAAAGATACATGCTTGAAATATGTTGGTGGAATTAGAGATTTAAAAAAATGTTTTTAAATTAGAGCAAGAGCCAAAAAAAATGCATTTTTAAAAATCACAGTATTTGATAACTGGTTCTGATCCATGAGGAAAAGGATGTTATCAAGGGGTGCCTCTTTTCACATTTTGGGTTTGAACACTGCGTGATGGTGGATGACAGTTCCACTTGTGATGGGGAGTAGCAGGGAAGGAGAAGCTTTTGTGCAAAACAGGAACCTAAGTCTAGAGCTGATATCTTATAAGAGTGATGTGGAGTGAAAGCATAAATTTAGAAGTCATAAGAGACAGTGGAAGCTGCCTTTTTACATTTTGGAAGAGTACTAACAAATTTTTGTTTATTCCATGATATTCTTAAGTTCCCTATCATAGCCTCTTATTAGACACTATACAAAAAAAAATTCACTTCATTTTTCATTAAATATTTTTAATACAAAGCTATTGTTTATTTTGTGCTGTTCATTTAAGTTGTGGAAAATCCTGGAAATCAATAATGTTTTCATCTTGTTTTGTATATCAGAACTGAAAATACAAAAATGCTTCTCTTTTAAAAGTTTATATATTTATTTCTTTTGAGAGGGAGGGAGGGAGAGAGAGAGAGAGAGAGAAACTCTGTGTGTGTGTGTGTGTGTGTGTGTGTGTGTGTGTGTGTGTGTCAGAGAGAGAAAAGAAGAAAGAGAATCCCAAGCAGGCTCCATGATCAGTGCAGAGCCTGATACAGGACTCGATCTCATGACTGTGAAATCATGACCGTAACTGAAATCAAGAGTCAGAAGATGAAGCAACTGAGCCACCGAGGCGCTTCCAATACATAAGTGCTTCTTAATAATGATACACATGAATTATGGTCAGCTCTATACATGCTTCAGAAAGCAATGATAATCCATGTAAGAAAACTACATGGATTAAATGAAGAGAACAATCAATTATAGTTAGGGATATTATTTTCACTTTATACCAAGACCTATACTAACCTGTAGTTCTAAAATGTGGTACTTTCTTTCTCCTCCCTTAAGAATCTGCTTATTACAGAGTGTAAATCATTTTTTTTAATTTAAAAATACCATTATCTTTTGAGGATTGGTTAATTTGTTTTCATTTTCCTAGTCGTAAATATTTGAGGAAAGAATATATATTTCTACCAGCTTGATATGGCTGGAATTATCTTACTTTTTGCAAAATAGTCAAAAAATATTGTATGAATGCTACATTTTAGTATATTGAGTCAGTTTATATGAAAATATTGGTCTCTGTCCTCTGCCTGACTTATTTCCATATGTTTGCACGTATAGGAGGATTAGGAGGAACTTAACTGAGGACTGTGGGGGAGAAGAAGGGGGGAAATGGTGGGGGAAAGGGAGAGAGGCAAACCATGAGAGACTCTTGAAGGCTGACAAAAACTGAGGACTCATGGATGTGGGGGGGAGGGGGGATGGGCACTGGGTGTTATGTGGAAACTAATTTGACAATAAACTGTTTGGAAAAAAAAAAGAAAGAAAATATTGGTCATACTAATTCATTGTTCAAGTTCTAGAACAAGGAAACAAATGGTAAGCAAAGAGTTTATTTAAAATAAAACGTAGTTCTTATTTTTTTATTTCCTAAAATGTTCATTGGTTTATTATTTTTTATTGTATTTTCAATTTATTTTCCAACCAATATGTGGGTTTATGCATTTTTAAAACAAATGCTTGCTTTGACCAATAGGATATACAGGGAACTTTATTTTTTTATATTTGGGAAAGTTGTTTTTGTTTATTTTAGCTTTTGAATAGTGAGGGTAACAGATGTCCAGCAGGAGAAAGGAGGCACTCTCAAATTAGGATAATTTGAACAAAGCTGAAGAAAGTGGCTATTTAAAATATGGATGGAGTATAAGAATCACAAGGTAGAGTGCAGTACTTCTGGTCTGTTACCACTTGCCAAAAGGAAAACAGGGGTATGAAGGAGAGAGACCTGTAGAAAGGACTGCTTTGCCTAGGGACCCAGTATGCTTGATTTAACTGTGTGGGGAGAGAAGCTGGGAAGAAACACCTTGATCTCACTATCCTTCCTCACTTTGGAGTGCCCAATTGGTAAACTGTAATTAGAAGCCAGAAGGCAAAAGAGTCTATTGATGTAGCACATTTAGATCAGTCTCCCAAGACAGAGATATAGGTAGCGAAATGTAGAGAGTGGATCTCACAGGGGCAAAGGAGAAATCAAAAGTGTACCTCAAAATGGAAAAAGATAAGTGTGAAAGTTAGTGCTAAGTTTTTTTTTTTTATTTTTCAGCAAAGAAAAAATAAAAGGCTGGGGAAGAGGGTCTGGTCCATAAATGTTTCCTCCTTGTGAAGAGCAAGAAGCTTTGGAATCAGTTGACAAGGGGCAGGATATGAAGAAATTGAAGGAATTGTACTTCTTTAATTCACCCAGATTGAACTCTTAATTAGCTAAAGATTTTTAGTTCAACAGATACACAGTAATAAATAAATAAATAAATAAACTAACAAACATTCTCTAATGCTATTAATAACAATGTTCTGATAATATCATTACTCTTTGCTCTCAGGATTGTATCTGACAATGAACGTCCTTTGGCCTTGGGTTTCACCTTTGTGATTTTGAGAATATTCGGTATGGACTTTTGGCAATCTTTTATTACACTGCATTGTTGTTTTTTGATATATGTGTCTACATGTATATTTAGAATTTCAAATAAATAATAATGGTAAACTGACACAACTCAAGTGAGTGGGGGAGCTGCTTTGCTGAATTTAGGAGACAATATTTATGTAAAAAGAATACATAATGCAAAGCCTATCTTGTCATATAAAATAGGCATTGATCTTATATCTGATCAGACGGGACAGTCTATTTGATTAGATGTATGTTCATCAATCTCATCCAAGTGGTTTGGTAAGCTGCAACAACGTACAACCACAACACTGCTTGCATGTTTGGGAATTCACTAACCTGAGCTAGTGCTTTTAAACATTTCCATTACCAAAGACTCTGAATCTGATGTTTTTAAGGATTTATAGCCAAAGGAAAAAAAATGGCTTTTTTGAGGGTAATGCATTCTGTACTTCAGGCTTTCTTAAAATAGCAAAAACTAACTTTCAAATCTAAATTATCTACATTATGACTATATTAGCACCCCTGATTCAAAAGTTGATTAAAAATATTGATGGGGTAAGGAAACAAGATTGAACTGAATTGAAGACTGAAAGATATATGATAAATGAAGTCAAGAACCTAGAAAAATTTAAGTGTGGCTTGGATAGGAATCAGAGAAATACTTCTATACCCAGATCAATATGCGGGGTTAAAATTGGCTTTTTTTAATTAGGAAAAATTAGAGCATATTTTTCATGTGAATGATGGCCCACTACATAAGGACAGATTTGTAATGGAAGATAGAACCTGAGAAACAGCAAATACATAAACGGTTTTTGCATGAGAAAGGAAGCTAGTGAGACTTTGTTGAAAGAGGGTGGAGTAAGATGATATTTTAGTTACAGATTTCCTCTATATCTAACAGTGTTTTGCCAATAGATAATTTGAAGCATAGGATATATTATCTGACTTATGTTTAAAAGATAACTCTGTTTCTGGAGGGAAAAGTGAGGGGAAAAAGGCTTTTGCTGCAGTCTAAGTCAGAATTATATTGGATTCTGGAGGTTGTGAAAGAGACAGAGAAATCAACATACCCAAGATATATTTGGAGTTAGTGTCCTAAAGATTTATCATGGATTGGAAAAATTTGAAGGAAAGTAGAAAAAAAATGAATAGTAAGCTTTGGCTTTTCACCTTGAGCGATTCTAAATAGAGTGCCAGCACTCAATGAGATTGGCAACCTCTGACTGTGATCTTGGATAGTGAGCTTCAGCAGGAGTTAAGAGTCATGAAGCATGAGGGCCTTAATATAAGGAGTTGCTAAAGACATATTAGTTCTGAGATTCCAATTCTAATGTCTTTGGGGTGGCTTTTTAAAAAATGACTTTTAATTCACTTTTAGCTGAAATTGTTGCTGATGAGATGTTGTCTCTGGATATGAGGTCCTCTGAATCTAGTGTTGCTACAAACATACCAAACCATTTACATTCTCACTTATTTTCTTAATATCTTGATAAATAACAGATGTACATTGCATTTAAAAAACTAATGTTTCAAAGATTGAAAACATAGAGAACATTAAAACATAAACTACATATATATCATTCTATAAATAGGAAAGCTACTAATTTTTTATATCTATAACAATAAGGATTTTTAAAAATACAGTAGTTGTTTCCAGTTCTTAATAATCCTACTTATAAGTAAATTCTTAGACAAATTTAAATAATATATTTAAATGTGATGACTAAATATATCAGTTTAATTTTAGAATAAAAATATACTATCCTAACCTATAGTGTTTTCATGGAGAATTTATAATTTTTGCATTTTTCATAGGAACTATACCTGGACCAATAGCTTTTCAAATAGCAGGAGATATTTCCTGTACTTTAAGGGAGACTGGCTACTGTGGGAAAACAGGAAATTGTTGGATCTATAACAAGAAGAAAATGGCCTACCTAATGGTAGGAATATGTAAGTGATACCTTATCATATTAAAGAATTATAGAAAAATAAAATTGTTTTAAAAATCTGCACTTGTTTATAGTAATGTACAGTAATAATGAACTATGAAAAATTGATATTTTGATGTTTAAAGACGTCTTATTATGTAGGAAATATTTTTAGAAACTAAAGCATTATTGTATTTATATGAATATTTGAGTCACTGTATTAAATACAAAATTTTTGTATGGTATTCCTCAGTAAAGGATGGTAATTAGCAAAATTTCATTTTGGGAAGTAATTTTTGTCCATATACATCTACAACCAAGTTGCTTGACCTTGTGACCCTTTCCATTTCCATAGTAAAAGATTGGATATTTAAAAAAAATTTTTCACATCCCCAAAGAATGTCAGGATACTCTTACCCTACTTATATGTGAGTTTCACAGTCTCTTTTGCTCAATAATGTAACAGTCCAACCTAGAAAGTATTCAGTATTTATTGAATAAATAAAGATATTTATTTATCTTTATTTATTGAGAATTGGGATACTATGGTGGTATGAGCTATGTGATGGTCAATTTTCAGAAAGTCTAGATATGTTTGTATTACTTTGGAAAATTCACTGTATCTTCCTGGATTTCAATTTATTCATCTGTAAAATTAGGGTTTGGGACTACATAGTTTCTGAAGTCTTAATCCATACTAACATTCAATGATTTATGGTACAGATGTTAGTATGATAAATATTTAAAGTGTTTATATGTTTTATGATTTTAATGAGCAGTTCATTAATTCAAAGAAACATAATGATAGACTCTAATATTTAGTAGTAATAAATACCTCTGTGATGAGCAGTATATAGTGGTACCTTGTAATTCAAAAGTAAATTATCCAGCAAGCTTAGTCTACACTGAATACTGAGTAAAGTAAATTTTTAAAAAATAATTAAAAAGTAAAAAATGACATTTAAGAAATCAAAATTAATTTCTCAGAGATAATTCAACAAAACTAGGCTTTGTTCTTAAGGAAGTTCTCTTAAGACACTGTTGAGCCTTTTAATTTTATTTTAGATATATCTATAACATGCTTATCTATTTTCAAACACAACACATAATTGAGAAAGCTGGTGAACTGCTTAGAGATCCTGCTAAGGAGCTACTGAAAGAAGATAACAATAATAAAGGACACAGGGAATTACAGTCAAAAAGGGCAAATAGAAGAAACTGAAATAGGAATATGCTTTTGTGGCAGTTTAGTGTAAACTAGTCTATTTTAAAGTTCTGATCATCAAAAGAAATAATAGGCAACCATAGTGTAGAAGGCAAAATGTAAAAAAGAACCTATGTCCAAAATATATAAAGAACTCCCCTATATCAACAATAAGCAAAGGGTAGACAGTGGGAAAATGGTCAAAAGACTTGAAAGAACTCTTCACAAAATTTAATAAACAGCGGAATGGATAAATTGTGATAAAATCAACAATGGAATAGTATATAGCAATGAAAACCAAAAGAACACAACTGCATAAAATATGGATTAATCATACAAACATAATTTTAAAAGAAAGAAATCAGAAACAACTGAGTGTGCGCTGTAAGATTCCATTTATATAATTTTGAACTGCTATAACTATATTTTCAAAAGTAAATAAAAGTACCCATTCAGGTTAGTGACTTTGAGGAAACATGAAGGAAGGCTTTGGGGTGTTGACAGTTGTTTTGTTCTAGATCCAGATGGTGGTCACACTGTGCTTAGTTTGTGAAAAGTGTATCTTTGAAAAAAATTGACGTGTAATTAAGATACAATTAACATAGATCTTAGATGTTTAATTTGATGGCTTTTGATCATTCAGTACACCTGTGGAACCAGCACCTCAAACAAGCTGTAAAAATTTCCCTCATGTCCCTTTTCAGTCAATTTCTTTCCTCTACAGATAAACCTTTCAGATTTCATTACCATACGTTGGCTTTTTCTGTTCTAGAAATTTATGCAAATAGAATGCAGTATATACTCTTGTTTTTTCCTGAATTGATTAATAGTATGCTTTTGGGAGATTCATCCCTGTTATTCTATAGTAGTAGTTTGTACTTTAATCTATCCATTCTCTTGTTAAAATTCATTTGGTTGTTTGCAGTGTTGGGCTATTATACATGTATGGAAATTCTTGTGTCATTATAAATGACAGACTCATTAATGTTTATCTTTTATAACCACTATAATTGATACTGTCAGATAATTGATTTTGCTCTAGAATATATTTTACTTTAATTTTCTGGTTCATTTACATTCTAGGCTCAAGTACTTTTATATAATGCTTGTAATATATTAATTTTCTGAAACTTGATACATGAAAATGAATAAAACCCTTCCATAATCAACTAATATTTCTAAAATATTTCTTTTTATATTTGAAAAAATGGTGAATTTTTCAAAAACAATAAAGCTGCATTAAGTGGTTTAAATAGGTTCTATTTCCTATTGATTGACACATCTGATGACTGTATTTTTTTTTTAAATTCAGGTTGTGTTTGCAAAATAGTCACTATCTTCTTCACTACTATTGCATTTTGCCTTTATAAATATTTTTCAAAGGATAACAATGACATCCTGGAAATGCCTATGAAGAATCTAAAAGTAAGAAAAAAAAAGGAACAGACTAATATGTAACTGGATCATCAATGTGGAAGAATTGTACACCGTCAGTCCATCAATGGAATGTTATACTAATAAAATTTGAAATAATTATAATATAGTTACATGTCTAATAAATGAATGTGACCTATATGACAACATAAGTTTTATTATAGTTTGAGTACAAATATAATAATATAGGCTCTGTGTTTTGGATTTTTGAGATATATGTTGTAAAATACATATTTAATAATTTTAATAAAAAGAATACTTCTAATGAAAAGGATGAAGCATAATTGGGAAAATACACTTAAGTTAATTCTGACTATAGTGATATGTATTAATTATTAGCTTTTGGTTATGTTAGACTATTTAGGTTTTATATAGTTTATTCTTATTACTTTCTTTGGACTATGGATATTTATTACTCAATAATTTTTCAAAATAAAATTAGATTTGTCAATCCATTTCATATAATAAAAATTTAAATTAATGCCATATTTATTCTCCACAAGAAGAGAATTTCAAACTTCTTAAAAATTAACATTTTATTTGTCTTTTATTCTACCATGAAGAGGTTTCTTTTGAAGCTATCTCTGGTCAGTTGGCCAATTTGCAATACATATTTTCATGCTCCTTTAATTTTAGTAGACACAAAATTCAAAATACCATATACATCTCTCATTATGCTTTGATTTGAGTTTTATTGATAAAGACTACCTGATGCCTGAACTGATTTCCATTTTTTTGTTTTTATATTTCATTGTATGATAATTAAGATTAATTCATATGAAAAATACTCAACTTTAAATGTAGAAAATGTGTCAACCGTTTGTGGAATTTTTCTTAAATGTGTTTCTCTGGAGAGTTTTTGTTAGAAGTATTTTATACATCATTGTACATCCATCCAAATTTATAGCGGTTTTCTAAATATTGGAATAAAAATCAGCTTGTTATAAAACAAAAAACTTCTCTACATTGTTTCTATTGTTCTCTTTGGAGAAGGAACAATTGACAGAATTTCTCCTGTTATACACCTTAGTCAATGACCCCTGTGTGTAAGTATTGCTCTATTCTTTTTTTTCCCTTTCTCCAAATTTTTATTTATATTCCAGTTAGTTAACATAGTGTAATATTAGTTACAGGTGTAGAATTCAGTGATTTATCACTAACGTACAGCACCCAGTGCTCCTCATACAAGCGCCCTCCTGCATTCACACCACCCATTCAACCTACCCTCCCCCACACACCTTTCCTCCAGTAACACTCGGTTTGTTCTCTGTAGTTAAGAGTCCGTTTCTTGGTTTCCCTCTCCTTTTACCCTCTACGTTCTTTTGTTTTGTTTCTTAAATTCCACATATGAGTGAAATTATTTGGTCTATGCCTATCTCCGGCTGAGTTATTTTGCATAGCATGATACTCTAGCTCCATCCATGTCCTTACAAATGGCCTATTCACAGTATTGGCTGCAGAAGGAATTATGAAGCAGGGAGTATTTATATTCTACTATCTATCTTGTTTTTTCATTACCTCCAACATGCATCTATTGAAAACCTATACACTAGTCTTTATGTGAAATTCTACTTGACTGCTTGACTGCTGTTTAAACTAGTAGAATTGCAGAACATTTGAAGATTCTATAAGATCTATTCTGTGCCCTACATTCACAAAAGAATAATTACACTTAATGTTTACCTAAGTAGTAGAAATATATCTGTGGTGATCTGTACTTTTGTAAAAAAAAATACCTTCTTATGAAACATTTCCCATGTTTTTAAAGTGTATAGGATTTTAAACATCAGTATATAACATAGGTTTTTCTAGGAGAATTAGTATAATAATCTTAGGTTATTCATATCCTTTATTAATATTCTTGTCTAAAGATACCTGAAAATATATACAACTAGGAAATAAGGTAAAACAATGACATCCATTTTGAAGGTGCTTGTAGTTTATGTGTGTATCTGTATATATTATCTGTATATTCTTTTTTCAGAAAACAAATCGTCAAAGGTATAATAAAAATTATAATTGGGTAGTAGTGTTAAGACCTTAAATTTGAATATAGAGTTTTGATACAACAGAACATTTGTTTCTGTCACAAACTAGCTTATAATTATGTGGATTGGTAAATAGAAAAATTACGTTAAGTATAACCCAGAAGTTTCGTTGTTTAACACCAAGTTAGTGGCTTTTGAATCAAGAAAATGTTTCTTACTATTAAAGAGAAGACCTTGGTAATAAATGAAGCTGTTAAAAAACAGCTAAAAATCCTACAATAATACCTTCCTTTGGAATCAGTTTTGAATTATTTAATGCTATTGAGAATCATTATGCTTTTTACAATGTTAGCGTATCTAGTGAAGCTGCAAGTGTAGATGAAGAAGCTGCAAAAATATTTCTAAATATTTTTATTTTTGATGTAATTGATCTGTGTGTGGAATTCATGTCCCCAAGGAGCTATATATCAACAGTAGGAGGTGAGCCCCAGTGTTTAAACCTACAAAAGATTAACCATGGTACTGGGTGAAAACCTAGTATGAATTTAGCTGTGCTCAAATGTATTAAGATTGTGGTTGTTTTTGGGGCGCCTGGGTGGCTTAGTCGGTTAAGCGTCCGACTTTCCGACTTTCGCTTAGGTCATGATCTCGCGGTTTGTGGGTTCGAGCCCCGCGTGGGGCTCTGTGCTGACTGCCAGCTCGGAGCCTGGAGCCTGTTTCAGTCTGTGACTCCCTGTCTCTCTGACCCTCCCCTGCTCACGCTGTCTCTCTCTCCTAGAAATAAATAAACTATTAAAAAAAAAAAAGATTGTGGTTGTTTTTGTTAGAACTCTGATCACAAAGTTGCAGTGGTTTACGTCTACAGCGTTTTCGCTATAAGACTTGTCATTTCTGGTGTTTGATTTTTGGTTAAGGGAATGTTTTAAAGGAATGCGCACATAATATTATAGCAGAAATGCTTATGTTTTGATGAGAGTTTGTGAGCTTCAAATTGCATGTTCTCCATAATCTTAGAATAATTAATTACCATGAAAATCCTAGTCCCTCAAATCTTTAAAAAACTGAATTCTTATTAATGTTGCATTGAAGGTTACCTGTTTTAACATGTAGTGTTCAGTCTTCCATATGTAGTCTAGGAATGTATCAAGGTTGATTTATTAATGGCAAATTTCCTTTCTCAACACTGTTTTACTCTCATTTTCCCCAAATTTTGTTAAGACATACAGCCCTATATAAGTTTAAGGTGTACAGCACAATGGCTGGACTTGACATAAATTGTGAAATTATTACCACAGTAAGTTTAATTAATATCCATCATCTCAAATAAATACAAAAAAGAAACTTATGTGTGTTTTTTTTTTTTGGTTTCATAATGAGAGCTCTTAACTTCCAAATATACTATAAGCAGTGGTAACTGTAGTTATCCTACTGTACATTATATCTCCAGTATTTATTTATCTTATAACTGGGAGTCTGTATTTTTGACCACCTTTGTCAAATTCCTCTCTGCCCCTCAATCTCTACCTCTACCTTTTAGATTCACATTTAAGTGAGATCATACAGTATTTTTCTTCCTGTTTTACTTATTTCACTTGGCAAAATGCTCTCAAGGTCCATCTGTGTTATCAAAAATGAAAGGATTTCTTTCTTTTTTATGGCTGAATAATATTCTTTTGTATATATATATACCACATATTCTTTACCATTGTTGCACACTTAGGTTGTTTTAACTATTGTAAATAATAATGCTTTGAATGTGGGAGTGCAGATATCTCTTTGATACAGTATATTTATTTATTTTAGATATTTTTCCAGGAGTAGAACTGTGGATCATATGGTAGTTGTTTTAATTTGTGAGTAACCGTCATACTGTTTTCCATAGTAGGTGTACAATTTATAATTCTACCACCAGTGAAGAGAGTTTCTTTTCTCCACATCCTCACAAACATTTGTTACCTATTGTCATTTGATGATAGCCATTCTAACAAGCACGAGGAGATATCTCACTGTGGTTTTGCATTTTGCTGATGGTTAGTGATGTTGACCATGTTTTCATGTACCTGTTTGCCATCTGTATATCTTCTTGGAAAAGTGTCTATTCAGATATTCTGCCCATTGTTTAATTGTATTGTTTGGTTTATTGAAATATGTTTATATTTATATACTTATATTTATATTTTGAATAGTCACCCCTTATCAGTTATATAATTTGCAAATATTTTTCTATATGCTAAATGGTAAGTTATTCTTTCATTCTATTGATCATTTCTTTTGCTGTGCAGAAGGCTTTTAGTCTGATATACTCTCACCTATTTACTTTGATCTTGTTCCTTATGCTCTAGGTTACATATCCAATAAAATCATTGCCAAGACTCATCTCAAAGAGCTTTTTTCCTGTTTTCTTCTAGGTTTCTGGATTTATATTTAAGCCTTCAGCCCATTTTATGTTAATTTTTGCAAGTGGGATGAAATACCTAAAGGCCTAGTTTCATTCTTTTATATGTGAACATCCAATGTTCTCAGCACCATTTATTGAAGACTCTCTTTTCTCCACTAAACATTCTTGAAACCTTTGTCTAATATTGATTGACTTATATACATAAGTTTATTTCTAAGTGCTTGATTATGTTCCATTTGTCTATGTGTTTGTATTTATAGCAGGACCATACTGTATGGATTGTTTCCCTAACTTTAGTGTTCTTCTTCATGACCATTATTTTGAACTTTTTCTGAGGTAAATCACTCATCTCCATTAAGATCCATTTCTAATATTTTTTAACTTTTAATGTCAGTTAATACACAGTGTTATATTAGTTTTAAGTACACAGTAGTGATTGAACAGTTCCATATATTACTCAGTGCTCATCAAAGTAAGTGTGCTCTTAACCCCATTCATCTATTTCACTCATCCCTCAACCCTCTGGTAATGGTTACCTTCCCTCCGGTAAACATCTGTTTCTTTTCTATAATAAAAAGTCTTTTTTTTTTTGTTTGTTTCTCTTTCTTATCCCCTTTATTTACTTGCTTTGTTTCTTAAATTCCACATATGAATTCCACATATGCTGTTTGTCTTTCTCTGACTGACTTATTTTGCTTAGCCTCATACCCTCTAGGTCCATCCATGCTGTCATGCATGACAAGACTCCATTCTTTTTTATAGCTCAGTAATATTCCACTGTATAGATATATACCACATTTTCTTTATCCATTCATGAGTCGATGGATATTAGGCCTCCTTCCATAATTTGACTATTGTTGATAATGTACCTGTAAACATTGCAGTGCATGTGTCCCTTTGAATTAGTATTTCTGTATCTTTTGGGTTAATGCCAATGGTACAATTACTAGATCATAGAGTAATTCTTTTTCTAATTTTTTGAGTACCTCTATAGTGTTTTCCACAGTGGTAGTTACATTCCCACCAACAGAATAAGAAGGTTCCTTTTTCTCCACATTCTTGCCGATACCTATTGTTTCTTGAGTTTTTGTTTGAGCAAATCTGACAGGTATGGAGTGATATCTGATTGTGGTTTTGATTTGCATTTTCCTGATGATGAGTGATATTGAGCATCTTTTCATGTGTCTATTGACCATTTGTATGTTTTCTTTGGAAAAATGTCTGTTCATGTCCTCCTCCCATTTTAAAATCAGATTATTTTTTGTTTTTTGTTTGTTTTGTTTTTGGTGTTGAGTTGTATCAGTTCTTTATATATTTTGGATACTAACCCTTCACTGGATATGTCTTCTGTAAGTAAAGCTGTGAAGAGAACATAGGAGCCAGTAGTTGGCTGCAGTGCTGAGCTTTGTTAAGGGTGGTAGATGAAGTGATTGTTGCTATATGTGTTGTAATGGATGGCTTATCAAAGACTGGTAAGAAGAAGCAAGTAGGAAGAGATTATGGTCTAAGAACAAGAATACAATTAGTAGAAAAATATTACTAAGAAGGGGGTAGAATGGGTTCCAAAGCACAGGAAGAAGGATTAACTGTAGTAAAGAAAAAGTACTTCTTCCTTTGCAGCAAAGGGCAACAAGGAAAGGATGGGTGCAGGTAATTTTGTAGGTTTGGTGGCTAGAACTCGAACCCATGCAATCTTCTGAATGTGTCTCCTCTCCTTAAAATCGTTTCCTCATAACCTAATCTTTGCAACCTATGTTCTGTTACATAAACAGCAGGACACCTCTCTAAGTAGTCTCTTGGTTATCCTCCTAATCTGTTCTCCTCTCCGTTGTGAAAGGAATCTTTTTAAAATGCCAGTCTGATCATGTTATGCAATGAGTTGTAATTTTTTATCCCCCTTGTCTCTTTTCTAGATAACCAGGTTTTGAAAGGAAGTATTACATTGTTCATTACTCTGTTCTCACTAATTCTTATGTGATGAATGTTCAAAGAATATTAGATGAATAAATGGCTGGTGACTTTATCTTTAATGCCATTGGCACCAGTGATTTTATTGAAGTTATCAGGTGAGAGATTGCTAAATAAAAGTATTAAATCTTCTATGGGAATTTGAGGTTTCACAATTAAGATCTTAAGGACTTCTTTTCAAACCCACTTCCCAACTTGCTCAAGCCTCCCTCACTTGCTACTCCCTCACTTGAGTGCCTACTTCCTCAAAGTTTGCTCAATTGTAGGTTGAATAGTGTCCCTACAAAAGATACGTTCAAGTAAGTCCTAATCTCTAGTACCTGTGAATGTGACCATCTTGGGAAATAGGATCTTTTTTTTTTTTTTTTTTTTTTACTTCTTTTTCTAAAAACCTTTATTAAATAACTCTACACCCAATGTGGGGCTCTAACTCACAACCATGAGATCAGGAGTCAGGTGTTCTTCTGAGACAGGCAGACACTTTTAAGGAGTTAGTATCCTTTAAGATGGAATCAAGTTTAAGATGAACTTGTAATGGATTAGGGTGGGTCCTAATTCAATGATTATCATCTCTCTAAGTAGAGGGATTTGGATCCAGAACACACACATAAGGCAGAGATTGGAATGGGGCATCCAAAAACCAAGAATACCAAGAGGATAGGAAAACTTTGCTACAGCCTTCAGAGGGAGCATAGCCCTGCGGATTCCTTGATTTTGGACTTCTAGCCTCTAGAACTGTAAGCGAATCAAATTATGTTGTTTTTAGCTGCCTGGTGTGTAGTACTTTATTATACTACCTCTAGGAATTTAATATACCTGATAAATGTATATATTTTTTCTCAATTAGGTTTATTTGCAGAATCTTATGAAACTTCCAGCTAAGTAAGTCTTCTCACTCCTTGAATGAAGGTTTTTCACTCTCACCCATCCGGGAAGCTATTCTTTCCCATTACAACATAAAATTCAAACAACATTGCTGAAACTTTATTATCTTTAGAACAAAAAATGCACGGATCCCATGGCTTTGTTGTTTTTTTTTTAAATTTACTCGATGACATTTATTTCTTTATTACTTCAGTGTTGTTATGTGACTAGAAAGTTTCTAAAAGATAATAATCCATTTAAATTGCTATGAATAATGCTTTGGAAACCGTGACTAATAAGTGGTGGATTTGATACCAACTGTAGACTTCACAAAGGAAATTTTACAGGAGTAGTTTCCACATGAAATGACTTCAGAGGAATCATAAAAGTAATACAAATTGTGAAACCTTCTGACTCTAAAAGTACTTCACTGTTAATCCCTCCCCCCACAAAAAAAAAAAAACTTATGTAAGAGTTTATTTTTACAAGTTAGCATTTCTTTTAACATAGTCCTTTTAACATAATCCTTTTTTCAGTATTAAAGATTTAGGGATGTATTAGAACAAAGGCATAATCTTTTAACTAGGTTAGAATGGGTATACTTATCTCAAATTATGGAAAAGTGTTTCAAAAGAACTTTTGTGTCATGAGCTGACAAATCAAACTACAGTTTAATTTAGTAATATAATATGAACCAAGGCATACAGGATAATAAAAATCAATAAGAGGTATAGTTTCTGGTTTTCACTTACTATGAAATATTATCAGTTAATTCATCTTCCTTTTTATCAAAGATAGATATATGGTGATGAGTTATCTAAAGTGGTTATTGTCATATACTATTTTTAATATGTAATTTTGCTTTGTGTTGGCAAATCTAGACCCAGGAGTTACCAGTATTATTTGGGAAAAATAACTTTTTGTTTAGCTCATGGAGAAGGAGGTAGATAAAGATAGGTATGTAAAAAGGATTAGCATTCTTTAAACATATTTTTATCATATAGGATTCTTTAAATATATTTTGTCACCTTAAAGTAGATAGAAATGTAATTTCCTCTCTCCTTCTATGATTTGACTATTTTAGATTCCAAATGTAAGTGAGACCATACAGTATTGGTCTTTCTCTGACTTTTTTCACTTAGCATACTCCCCTAAGGTTTATCCATATTGTCACAAATGACAGGATTTCCTTCTTTTTTGTGGGCAAATTAAAATTCCATTATATATAAACTAATATGTATGAGTTAATATGTATGCATACAAATATATAGATTTTATAAATCTTATATATATATAATATATTTTCTTAATTTTTTCACTCATTGGTGAATACTTTGTTGTTTCCATGTCTTGGCTATTGTAAATAATGATGCTATAGTCATGGCATATCTCTTGGAGATATAGTCTCTGACTTATAATGGTTTGACTTCTGATTTTTCTGCTTTATTGTGGTGTAAAAGTATAACAAATTCAATAAAAACCATACTTCAAAGATTTTGGATACTAACACTTTATCGCATATGCCATTCGCAAATATCTTCTCTCATTCTGAAGGATGCCTTTTAGTTATGTTGTTTGTTTTGCTGTGCAGAATTACTAATTACCCTCTCGTGTTGCTGGGCTGTGGCAGTGAGCCACAGCTCCCAGTAAACTATGCCATCACGAGGTTAAGCAACCCATACACTTACAATTTGTACCCATACAGTCATTCTGTTTTTTCACTTTCAGTATAGTATTTAATAAGTTACATGAGATATTCAACACATTATTATAAAATTCACTTTGTGTTAGATAATTTTGCCCAACTGTAGTCCTAATACCAATATTAAGTGTTCTAAGCATGTTTAAGGTAGGCTTAAGGTAAGCTATGATGTTTGCTAAGCTAGATGAAGTATATGCATTTTTGACTTAGGATATTTTTAACTTATAATGGGTTTATTGGGAGATAACCATTCATAAATTGAGGAAGATCTGTAGTGATTTCATTTCCTTTTGGATATTTACCCGGAAGGGGAATTGCTAGATCATAAAGTGATTTCTAGTTTTAACTTTTTAAGGAACCTCTGTACTATTTTGTATGGTAGCTGCACCAATTTGTATTCCCAGCAATAGCACATAAGTGTTCTCCACATCCTCTTATCTCTTGTCTCTTCTTTTTAAGTTTATTTATTTTGAGGGGGGCAGAAGAGGCCCAGTGGGGGTGGGGACAGAAGATCTAAGGCAAGCTCTGTGCTGACAACAGAAAGCCTGATACAGGGCTCAAACTCATGAATCATGAGATCTTGACTTGAGCTAAAGTAAGAGGCTTAAGTGACTGAGCCATCCAGTCACCCTTCATGTCTTATAAAAAGCTATTCTAACCGATTTGAGATAATGACTCATTGTGGTTTTAATTTTCATTTCCTGTTGGTTAATAATGTTGAGCACAGTTGCATTTACTTTTGGCCATTTAAATATCTTCTTTGGGAAAATACCTATTCAGGTCTCTCACCCATTTAAAATCAGATTATTTGACTTCTTTGCTATTACCTTGTATGAATTTCTTACATTTGATGTAGTTGCACTTGTTTACTTTTGCTCTTATTACCTATGCTTTTGCTGTCATATCCATAAAATCATAGCCAGGATCAATTTTGGGCTTTTTCCCTTGTGTTTTCTTGTAGGTGTTATATGGTTTCAGGTTTTATATTTAAGATAATTAATGACTAATTTTATCCCAGGGACTTAAATCTAGAAAGTTAAATGAGAGTTTGAACTGGAAAAGAGTAGGTGGGAGAAACAAGACCACAGTTTAGAGAGAGTTCCTAAAACATTTTGTAATCTCTTAAGGAGTATGGATGTCCTTGAGGGTATCAGTCTCAAACAAGAATTTGGGAACAGTGAATATGGGAACTTGATTTAGGACAGCCACTAAATATATACAGGCTATTCTATGAACTAACTGAAAACATCTGAGTCAGCTGGGAGTAGAGCCAGGAGCCCATTTTCTATCAGTGGAATTTCACTACAGAACATAGGATGTATATGATCGTGAAATGAAGGAGACATAGAATTGTGACAATAAAAATAATTACAATTAGGGATATATTTTTCTCACAAAGTGGAAAGATCACCACTGGTTTTCAATGTTCTACTGGAATTTCTAGCTAGTACATTAAGACAAAAAAAGGATATAAAAAGTATACCGATTGGGAAGGAAGAAATAAAGTTGTCTTTGTTCACAGATGTTATCACAAATGAGATGATATATTCATTTATGTAGGTAATCCAAAAGAATTACAAACTCCTGGAACTACTAACCAATTATAGCAAGGTTACAGAGTACCTGGTTAATATGCAACAGTCTATCACTTTTCTATATACCAACAATGAACAAGGGGAATTTGGAATAAAGAACACAACATTATTTACCTTACCAAGATAAAAAAGAAATTCTATGGTATAAAGCTAACAAGATATTCACAATATTCACATGAGAAAAACTATAAAACTCTGATGAAAGAAATGAAAGAAGAACTAAACAAATTGAGAGATATTCCATGTTCATCAACAGGGAGACTCAGTATCATCAAGATGTCAGTTCTTCTCAAGTTAACCTTAGATTCAATATGATTCTACCAAACTACAGATATGACAAACTGAATCTAAAGTTTATATGGAGAGAAGAAAGACTCAGAATAGCCAACAAAATATTGCAGGAGAAGAATAAAGTTGGAGGAGTAAAGCTATCTGATTTTAAGACAATATAAAGCTATAGTAATCAAGAACAGACAAATAGATCAATGGAACATAATAGTCCAGAAATAGATCTACGTAAATATATTCAATTTATCTTTTACAAAGGGACAAATGTAATATAATGGAGCAAAGATAATCTCTTTAATTAATGGTCTGAAACAATTGGATATACTCATGCAAACAACTGAATCTAGACACGGACTTTATACCCTTCACAAAAGTTAAATTTAAATGAATCACAGACCTAAATGTAAAATACAGAACTACAAAACTCACAGAGGACAAGATGGGAGAAAACCGTATTGATGACATTTTAGATTAAATGTCAAACGCACAATCCATGAAAGAAATGTTTGGTAAATTGGATTTAATTAAAATTTAAAAACTTCTCTGCAAAAGACAATGAGAAGATGAACCACAGACTGGAAGAAAATATTTGCAAAAGAGCTAAAGAAATTGATATCCAAAATCTAAAAGAACTCTTAAAACTCAACAATAAGGAAACAAACAACCCAATTTAAAAAAAAAATGAGCCAAAGACCTTAGCATAATCTCGCCAAAAATAAATAAATAAATAAAAATACAGATGGTAAATAAGCATACGAATAGATGTTCCACATCATATGTCATCAGGAAAATGCAAATTAAAATGAGATACCACTATACACCTATTAGAATGGCTAAAATTTGAAGTAATGACAACCGCAAATCCTGGTGAGAATGTGGAGCAACCAAAATTCTCATTCATGACTGGTGGGAATGCTAAATGGAACAGCCACATTGGAAGACAGTTTGGCAGTTTCTTAGAAGAGTAATCACACTCTTACCATGAGATTCAGCAATCACACTCATTGATATTTACTGAAAGGAGTGAAAATTTATATCCACAGAAAAATTTACACATGGATGTTTACAGCAGATTTATTCATAGTTACTAAACCTTGGAAGCAAACAATCTGTCCTTCAGTAGATAATGGATAAACTGGTACATCTAGACAACGGGATATTATTAAGTGCTAAAATAAAGAGCTATCATGCCATGTCAAGATGTGGAGGAAATTAAATGCATACTACTAAATAAAAGAAACCAATCTGGAAAGGATACATATTGTATGATTCCAACTAAATGACATTTCAGCAAAGATAATACTATGGAAACAGTATAAAGGTGAATAGTTACCAGAGTTTAAGGGAGAGGGAGGTATAAATAGAGCACAAAATTCTTAGGGCAGTGAAACTATGCTGCATATTATAATGGTGTGTAGATATCATTAACAATTTGTCCAAACCCATGAAATGTACATCAAGAGTAAACCTATAGTAAATTATAGACTTTGAATGATAATTGTCAATGTAATTTCATCAGTTGTAACAAATGTACTACTCTGATGAGGCATGTTAATAATGGAGGAGGCTATGCATGTCTTGGACTGGGGATAGGGTTTATGTAGAAAATCTCTGTACCCCCTCTCATTTTCGCTGTAAATCTGAGACACAGCTCTAAAAAATAAAATCTATTATAAAAAATTTACTCTTGACCTATTAGAATGTTTTTCCCATAAAATTACTCATTTTTATCTTCTTCTCTTCCTTATATAACTCATAGTATATATCTTTAAGACAATGTTCTGCTTATTGCATGGTGTAGCTAGTTATGCCTTTAAAAGTATGTATGGTTTTGCCACACTAAATAAATGTTATGCTCCTTGAGAGAAGGGATTATATTTTGTTTCTCTAAATTTTCTCTCTTCCAAGAATATCTAGGCCTTGTTCCCTATATGTTTATACATAAAATATAGGAAAATGTTCTTTTTTCTGCAGAATAATGTTTAGTATTTATTTTCCTTTCAATTTCCATTTCATATTCTATACATTTCCTTCAATTTAGCAATGCTGACATTATTATTTTGATTAATGTAATTCTTAATATTTCTTGCTTCTAAAAACATTGGAGGCATCAGTGAGCTTTTTTTAAAGGATTACCTAGGAAAACAGGATTTACTTGTCTGTAAACTGATACTGAAATGTGTATGGCAATGTATTACTGAATTCACTTTTCTTCTTCCTTGTCTCTAAGACTAAAAAGAAAACATATTGTGTTACTTCATCCCCATGAACTAATAAAAGGAAGCTTATTAGTTCTTAAAGTTTTTAAATGTGAATTTTATATAAAAGTCATTGCATAACATGATAACCATTATCTTTAGTAGCAGGTACATCAAAGCTGCACAAGCATTTTTCATATTCTATGTGGTAGGGAAAATGATGGTTCTTCAAATATATCTATCTCCTAATCTCTGGAGTATGTGAATATGTTATGATCTGAGGCAAAGGAGACTTAAGGTTGAGAATGGAATTAAGGTTCTAATTAGGTGACCTTAAAATAGGTAGATTATCCCGAATTTTCCAAGTATCATGGAATCACAGGGCTCCTTAAATGTGGAAGAAGGAAGCAGGAGAGTCAGTATCAGAAAAATGTGATGTGAGGAAGAATCAACTGCCCATTTCTTGCTTTGAAGATAGAAGGAAGCAGGCTCTGAGGTGAGAAATGCCAATACCTGAGTATAATCCAACCCCTATTTGATTTCTGACCTTCATAATTGTAAAATAATAAATTTGTTAAAGCAGCAGTAGGAAACTAATACACCTATCATATTAGCCCTCAAAGACAGGAATGGCACTGTCATAGAGATTATATTCATCAAATAGTCTATTCCCTCTCCTCACATTTTCCAGTCTTCTTGAAGACAGATGTTACTCATTCTGGCCAGTGAAAGGTGAGCAGAGGTGAAATGGGCTCTTTCAGATCAGATTCTTTTTCCCTGTTTGTATGGTTCAGAGGATACAACTATAAGATGGTAGGTCCTCAGTCAACCTGGGCCACAGAGCATATATGTATAGCATAGCAAACACTCTCGAGTCCTTGTTGAACATATAGTGAAGCTAGGCAAAAAATTTTTATTGTTTTAAGCCATCACAATTTGAGTGGTAATTTATTACTGCAAAATGACATAGTTTATCCTAAAAACAAATAGAGACACCCAAATTAGAGCTTAGTAAAGATCAGGAATTAAGTTTTTCTGATTTCTAGAGTTCTGGTTTAAAGAAAGAGTTTACAAAATTTAGAAGACTTCATGGCTAACATTGCCCTAGGACTGTTACATTTCATCTACACTCTTAGCACAGAAGTTTTACCATTCTAAATTGTGTCCTCTGGCTAGTGACTAAAAGGAAGACTGTGTGTCTTATTTAAAAAGCCGTACATTCTTTATGAACAATGGTCAGTAGCAGAATAAGATGCAGTTATCCAAATTAGAGGTGTTTTATTTTTGGTTAGAGGTAATTCCATCTTTTCATAAATGTGCCTGAGGCAGAGTCTATGGTAATGCCTGGCAAGGAGCCAATATTTTTCTCAAAGAACTTTGATCCTCTCATATGTCTGAACAGTTATTTATTCGACAGTTCAGAGTTATCTGTCAAAGAACTAAAAGTTATGATTGTATCTAAGTCTAGAAGTTTTAAAGGTAAGTTGTTGTTGTTGCCTTTTGATTCAGTCAATTATAGACAAACTTTACTGAGAATCTGTTATATAAATTAACCAAAGATGACCCCTAGGTTGTTTACTTCTTCACAGAGGTCTGGGGCCTACTAGCCCAAAGGCCACTGGTGCCAAACTAAAAATTTTACACATCCAAATTTTTAGCAGAGCCCAAATAAAGAGATTTGTATTCATTTTGAGTCTACTTGCTTTGCATATCATGGAAAACGGTGCCCAGCATCTGCTAGCCATAAATTAAATAAACCCTATAGCTATAAAACATCCCAGTTGCTGCTGCCCTTTGGAGGTCTGTGACCCAGACTCCCTACTAAGCTGTTGAGTGACATCACCCACCCATCATATGGTTGTTGGTAGGATTCAGTTTTTTAAGGGATGTTGGACCAACAGCCTCAGTAACTCACTAGCTTTTGACCAGAGGCAACTCTCAGTTCCTTGTCACGTGGGCCTGTCTATGTGGGCTCATATAAAGGACCTTGCTTCACCAGAGCAGTAAGCTAGAAGAGCCACAGCATAAGTGCAAGCAAAATAGAAGTCACCGTCTTCTGTAGCCTAGTCTCAGAAGTGACATCTCATCACCTTTTTACACTTATCATGCCATGAACTCATAGGGAATGGGTTCTAACAGCTCAGTCCTCTCCACTGGTTCTCAAAAAGAGTGCTGCTCTGGGGGGAGCAGGCTGGAGCTTCTAACTCACATCCCTATGGGTTTGGCTTCCTTATTTTTCTGATCACTTTCCTTCTCAGGCTTCAGGAAGCTATCTTGGCTCTTTCAGTGCTTCATGTGCTCAATATGGACATTAGTTCTTTTGGCAAGAATCTTGTCCTTACCTGGTTTACTACAAAGCCAACACAATGCTGGATTACATTGTAGACTCTTCCAGTTTTGCCATAACATTTTCAGGGGGTGCCTTTTGACCAGTGCCCATTCCCTTGAAGTCTACAATATCACCTTGTTTGTAGATTTGTGTGTATGAAGCCAAAGGAACAACTTCATGTTTTCTAAAGGCTTGCAGAACATATAAGGGGAGTCTCTCCTCTTTCCAATTGTGTTGTACATTTTGGTGAGTTACTGGAAGATGGTGGTATTGGCAGAAAGGTGATACCTTATCACTTTTTAAAAAGTTGTTTCTTTTATTTTTAATTTTTATTTTAGAGTGAGAGAGAATATGAGAAGAGGAGAGGAGTGGAAGGAGAGAGAAAAGCAGAATATTAAGCAGACCCCATGCTCAGTGTGGAGCCCAGTGTGGGGCTTGATCCCACAATCCTGGGATCCTAAGCCAAAATCAAGAGTCAGATGCTTAACCGACTGAAGCACCAAGAAAAAAAAGCTAAACTATAACTTTATTCAGATGTCACCAGGCTTTCCATCCATGCTCTTCTGTTCCAGGGCCCAACACAGAAAGTCACATTGCATTTAGTTGTCATGTCTCCTTAGTCTCCTCGTTCTGTGATCATTCTTTCTTTGTGTTTCATGATCTTGACATTTTTTAGAAGAGATGGTGGTTATTTTGTAGAATGCCCCTCAATTCGAGTTTGCTTGATACTTTCTCATGATTATACTGAAGTTTTGCATTAAGGGAAGGATAACACAAAAGTGATTTGCCCTCTCCATTGCATCATATTATGGGTA
Organism: Hyaena hyaena; assembly: GCF_003009895.1. Taxonomy (NCBI): domain Eukaryota; kingdom Metazoa; phylum Chordata; class Mammalia; order Carnivora; family Hyaenidae; genus Hyaena; species Hyaena hyaena. Next base: position 146,337 of record NW_024081610.1, read on the forward strand.
TGATATCATGGCTACATGATTTCCTTATGTATTACCAGTATTGTTGACCTTGATAATTTGGTCAAGGTTATATACATCAGGTTTCACTCCAGCAGAGTCCTCTTTTTATCATTTCATTCCTGCCACTTTTGGCATATCTTGTTTGTCGGAGACAAGTCACTAAGTCTAGCCAGTACACACAAGGGAAGGAGATGACATGATGGGTTCGTATCAAGAGATAACGTTCATTGGGAGCCATTTCATAAGCTGCATATCATACTATGAAAGGTAACATAGTGATACAGTGGTAGGTAAGGTAAAAATGTAGTAGGTAAAGTAAGGATACATAATGCACATAAATGACTTAACACATTGCTGACAAAGTGAATAACTATTATGATGATTGTACAATGGTAACTATTGTGTGGCTCTCTTTCAAACTGATTCATTCAATAAGTGTTTTTGAACACTTTGATAGAACTGAAAATAAGAAACTCCTCTGGTTTAGGAGGGGGATAATAATAAACAGGTTAAGGAAAATCTTTGTGAATTGTGATAAATGATTTAAGAAAAGTAATCAGGACAAGGTGATAGAGAATATTTATGTGTGTGTATTTGTGATGATTATCTCAATCCAACAGAAAAAGCCTTGGAGATGACATTTATCCTGAGATCAAATGCTGATAAACATCAGGTTTCCAAGATCCTGAAAATATTTTATCCAGAGAGAATACCAAGTTCAAGGGCCACAAAGCAGAGAAGAGTTTGTTATGTGAAGGAAATAGGAGTACCTTATGACTAAAGTATATTTTGCAAGGGGTAAAGTGCTATGAAACAATGTTGGAGGTAGGTAGGGACTAAAATATATAGGCCCTTGAAGGCTGTGAGAAAAACATTATTTTACTCTAAGTATGATGGAAAGCATTGGAGAGTTTTATAAAAGGTAACAACAAGATCTTATTTTTACAAATTTTAATCTAATTGCAAAATGACGGAAAACTTGTAAGAATAGTACAAGGAAGTTCCATATACCATTCATGTGAGGTGAAAATGATGACAATGCCAGCTTTGTATTACTCTGATCAAATCTATTCTCTTCAAAACATATAAAATGGTATACTGGTCTTTATTTTTCTAGGATTAAAATAACATTTCTACACCTACTGTATAAGAACCAGGAATCATAATAATGTGGTCCCTTTCTCTTTAAATATTTAGATAATAACTGCAAATATGTTTGAGAGCTTTTAAAATTATCTGTAGTGTTTACATTTGGGACAGCCACAGGTTGACCCCTACTGGCCTATGGAAAACTATCTTGTATCCTTCCAAGTATCCCATGAGCAATTTAATTTTACTGCTTGAAATTTCCTTTAGGATATTTGCCTTTACTCTTGTTTTTTTCCTTTTTGTCTGAACCATGGACATTATAAAAGAATGCATAAATGATTCCAAAGCTTTGATAGCAACAATGATACTTGAATATTATGACACATACATTATAGTAACCAATTAGTATTTATGTTTGCAGTATCTTCATCCTTATAGGATACCATACTTAATTGATTTATTACACTTTGGTAACTCTTGTGTGACATTTAGTCTTGTGTGATAATAGCCCTTATATTCAGGTATTATTTGGGAAAGTATTTGTGTACAATTGTGTATACCTTACTGTTTTATGACTCATCCCATTTCATGAATAACTTTTAAAGTAGGTAGTATTCTCATCTGGCTTCATTCTTGTTTTCTTACTTTCCACCCACATCCCAGAACTGAATCTTTTCTTTCTTTGCTAACACATATTTTGAATACCTGAGACATGTATAGGGAAGAAGAGCCCAATACACAGTATATAGAAGCCTGGGAAATCTTTCATCCATTCAGTCAAGGAGTACTAAGAAGGGAAGGTAGTTACAACCAACAAACATTTTAGCCAGTGAACTCATGAATGGTTCCAGTAATAATAGACTATGGTCCATTTATTTCCCTGACCAAAACCTGGAGGTAAGCATAATTGCTAAACTATGGGAATAAAATCAGGGGAAGGAATAAAAATGGTCTAGTGGAAAAATAACAGAATTTTAGTTATGATTCTGACACTAAATAGATCTTTGATAAACACATTTTAACTAAGTTAATGTCCGTGTTAGTATTTTATTAAATTAGTGGGTGATTACAGATTTTTAGCATCACTGTGTTTCAGATTTGGAATAGGCTTCAGTGGCGTCAATCTAGCCTATCCCATTTTGTATAGCTTTAATTCAATGGGCCTTAAACATATTTTGTCTCAGAACCTATTTACACTCTCAGCACTTAAGATTGCAAAGAGCTGGGGTGCCTGGGTGGCTCAGTTGGTTAGGCATCCAACTTTAGCTCAGGTCATGATCTCTCGGTTTGTGAGTTCGAGCCCCATGTCTGGCTCTGTGCTGACAGCTAGCTCAGAGCCTGGAGCCTGCTTCAGATTCCGTCTCTCTCTCTCTGACCCTCCCCTGCTCACGCTGTTTCTCTCTCTCTCAGAAATAAATAAAGCATTAAAAAATTTTTTAAAAAGATTGCAAAGAGGTTTTGTTTACATGGGATATATCTATTTATGTTTATAATATTAGAAATTAAAATGAAACATTTTAATAAATTTTGAATAGCTTTAATAAGCCCATTATATATTAGCATAAATATTTTTAAGACTCAATAAATATAAGTCAGACACAATAAGACAATTACCTCATGACCTTACTTATATATGGAATCCAAAACAAAGCAAACAGTTGAATTCACATAACAGAAAGTAGAATGGTTATTACCAGGACCTAGGAGGTGGGAGGGGGAGGGAAGAGATGTTGTTTAAAGAGTACAAACTTCCAGTTGTAACATAAGTAAGTCTGGAGATTTAATATACACCACAGGAACTATAGTTAATAATAATCTATTGGATACTAAAAATTTTCTGAGAGTAGATCTCAAGTGTCTTCCTCATACACACAAAGATAACATGTGAAAGACAATGAATATGTGAATGAGTTGACTGTGATAAATATTTCATAATGTATACATATATCAAAACATCATATTATATACCTTAATGTATATAATTTTTATTTGTCAATCATATCTCAGTAAAGCTGGTATGATTTTCAGAAATTATAGGAGAAGAATCAAATGGTTTTACCTTTTTTCAAATATTTTATGCTGGTTTAATAGGATATTCTAATGTCTTCCTTTTGTGATATGATATGTCAAGTAATCTCTGGAAAACATCACTATAGGCTCATGAGAAAGTGAAAATCTAAAAGGCAAATGGCACCCTTGTATCATTTTGGATATAGTTGTGAATTTGAAGACCTTTTGAAAAGGTTTCAGATTTCCCCTGGGGATCCTGGGTGGCCTATTGAGAACCACTGCTCTAATTATTTATTAAGATTTTCCTTTATTTTTTATTTTTTTAATGTTTATTTTTGAGAGAGAGGGAGAGACAGCGAGCAGGGAAGGGGGAGAGAGAGCTGTGGACAGAGGATCCAAGGTGGGCTCTGTGATAACAGCAGAGATCCCAATGTGGGGCTTTCACCCATAAGCTGTGAGATCATGACCTGAGCTGATGTCAGATGCTCAGTTTACTGAGCCACAAGATACCTCAAGATTTTCCTTTATTTTGAGCCCACATTTTTCTTCTGCTTTCAAGGTGTTTGTACTAATCTCGAGAACCATAAAGAATAATTCTGATCTCTGTTTCAAATGATAGTTCCACTCTAATATTTTATGTCAGATATTTTGTTAGCCCTATACCTTTCCTTTAGGATCAAATTTCATTGTTCTTTCAACTAATATTCATGTGAGAAATTTCAATTTTTATTTCCACCTAAGTTACATTATTCTTGGGCCTGCTCTCATTGGTCATTTGTTCTTTTTGTGTAACAATTAGGATTGAATAAAATATTTCAGAATAGTCTGAATGAGGGGAAGTAGAGAAAAAAATCTTAACTTAGATTCCATGTCTCTTAAACTCATATACATTTGATTCATATTTTAACTTGCTAATGTTCAGTTAAATCTTTCCTATTTTACAGTTTAAGTTGATTCATAGAATTTTTAAAAATCTATGTCATCTTGTTAGATAATGGATCATCATTTTAGCTCACGGATCCTAATGATATTATATAAAATATTCATAATATTTATGGCAGAAACAATACTATGTATTCCCCAAACTGTTTCATTTTCCTCCTGGGAATACAGCACAACCAGATACTGAGCATTTTAGCTTCTAGGTAGAGCATAGACTGAGTTCCGGTCAGTGGGGTGTAGGCAGAAGTGCCATATAATCCATTTCAGTGTTAGCCAGAAACATGCAGTACAAACATCTACAGTCTCTCCCCATTTGACTTGCTGCAGGCAAAGAACTCTGAGACAACTAGGAAGTGGGAGGAGTGTGGACCCTGAGTTCATTATCTGAAGGAAAACTTTCTAGGAAAGTCTTCTGAAGAGGAAAACCCACACTGAGCCTTCCATGAGCCAGAAAGAAACTGTTACACATTGCTTTAGGCTCAGAGGATTTTTGATAGCCTAGCCTATCAAATGTTCTCAGCTTTATTAAAACACTCTATGGTGACATTAATTTGTTATTTAATCACTGTTTTGCGATATTCAATCAAAAAGGATCATACTACTTCAGCTGTACTAATTGTACTAACAGTACTATCATTTGTCTAACACTTCTTTATCTTATCCACAAGAATACAAGATAATTTTTGATAGGTGCTATGGTGAAATTCAGATAAATGGTGAGTAATGCTGTCATCATAGAATTAGTTGAAATGTGTTCTCTTATCTTTAATTTTCTGAAAGAATTTGTGTAGAATTGGTATTAGTTCTCCCTTAACAGCTGAGTAGAATTCACTACTGAAGTCATCGGGCCTGAGGTTGTGAAAACATTTTTAACTACAAATTTAATTTTTTTTAATAGATACAGGTTGTTTAGTTTCCCTACTACCTCTTGAAAGGGGTTTTGTAATTTGTTTTAGAGGAATTTTGTCCATTTTATACATATTGCCAAATTTATCAGCATAAAGTTATTAAATTCTTTTTTAATGTTTATTCATTTTTGAGAGAGGGAGAGAAAGAGAGACAGACAAAGTGTGAGTGGGGAGGGCCAGAGAGAGAAGCAGACACAGAATGTGAAGCAGATTCCAGACTCTCAGCTGTCAGCACAGAGCCTGATGTGCGGCTTGAACCCACCAAATGTGAGATTATGACCTGAGCCGATGTTGGATGCTTAACCAGCCAACTGAGTCACTGAGGTGCCCCAAGTTTTTAAAAATATATTTTATTTATATATATTTTATTCATAACTGTATCTTTTTAATGTCTGTAGAATCTGTGGTGATACCACATTTCACGTTTCAGATGTTGGTAATTTGTGTTTCATCTCTTTTTCTTCTGGTCTCACTTAGAGGTCTACCAACTTTATTTATGTTATCAAAGACCTCTGTTTTGATTTCATTAATTTTCTCTATAGTTTTATGGTTTCTATTTTATTAATTTCCTTACTGATCTTTATTATTTCCTTTATTCTATTTAGTTTGGATTTAATTTGTTCTTCACTTTTTAATTTCTATGTATGTATGTATGTATGTATGTATGTATTTATAGCACAAACAGGGGAAGGGCAGAGAAAGAGAGAGAGAGAATCCCAAGCAGGCTCCAAACTGCTGACACAGTTCTTGATGCAGAGCTTGAACCAGCAAACCATGAGATCATGACCTCAGCCAAAATCAAGAGTCAGAGGCTTAACTAACTGAACCATCCAAGAGCCCCTTTCATTCTTTAATTGCTTAAGATAGAAAATGAAGTCACTGATTTGAGAACTTTCTTCTTTTTTAGGCACATTCTAAGTTTTCCCTTGGGTACTGCTTTTTAGTAGCAGTCTACAAATTCTGATGTTTCATTCTTATTTTCACTTAGTTTATAATACTTTCTATTTTTCTTTTTGATTTTCTTTTTGACCGATGGGTTATTTAAGATGTGTTATTTGTTTTTTACATATTTGGAGATTTTCCAGATATCTTTGTTATTGACTTCTAATTTAATTCCCTTGTGATCAGAGAATCATACGTTGTATGACTTGAATTCTTTTAACATTACTGAGACTTTTTCCATTGCTCAGGATCTGGTCTATCTTGATTAAGTGTCCTATGTGCACCTTGAAAGATGTATAGTTTTTTGTTGTTGATGGAAAGTTCTATGAGTCTTAGGTCCAATTTGTTGATAGTGTTAGTTGAGTCCACCATACCCTTTTGATTTTCTATCCTATAAATTATTGAGAGACAGATATTAAAATCTCTGAGTATATTTGTTGTTTTGCAACAATATTTTTCTTTGCAGTTCTATTAGTTTTGTTTCATGCATTTTGACATTGTTTTTGAGTGCATAAATTTAGGATTCTTAAATCCTTTTGGTGAATTTACTCCTTTATCATTAGGAAATAACTTTATCTCAGATAATATTCTTTGCTCTGAAGTCCACTTGTACTGTTACTAATATAGTCATTCTAGATTTCTTTTGATTAGTGTAAGTATATCATTTCGATCTAAAGCCCATTAGCATTGATATTTAAGTGTATTTCTTATAGGCAGTATTTAATTGATTCTTGCTTTTTATATCAGATCTGATCTTTTCCTTTTAATTAGAATGTTTACCCTATTTCCATTTAACGTAATTATTAATATAGTTCAATATAAATCATCACCTTATTACATGTTTTCTTTTTATCTTATCCATTTTTTTTTTCTGTTGTCCCTCTTTTTTGCCTTCTTTGGATTAATGGAATGTTTTTTAAGATTCCACTTTATTTCCTTTCTTGGCTCTTTTATTGTTGACATTTTAGAGGTTGCTTTAGGACTTATAAGGTATTATAATATTCTACCTTTGACATGATATCACTTCACATATAAGATGTATATTTTTTCATATATAAAAGATTTACAATAATATACTTCCATTTCTATTTAACTTGCCTTTGCACTATTTTATACATTTTATCTGAAGAATACTACAATTAAGTGTAACTTAAAACAATACTTTTAAATTTTGTTTAAGCAGTGAATTATCTTTTAAAGGATAGAAATAACCTTAAAATCACATATATTTTTCCATCAGTCTTAAACTCTCATTTCTGATGCTCTTTATTCCTTTATATAAATCATTATTTCCACATGGTATCATTTTCCTTCTGCCTCAAGGACTTCTTTTAATTTTTTTAATGTTTATTTTTTTGAAAGAGAGAGAGATAGAGTATGAGCAGGGGAGAGGCAGAGAGAGACACACACACAGAATCTGAAGCAGGGTCTAGGCTCTGAGCTGTCAGCAGAGACTGACATGGGGCTCAGACCTATGAACTGTGAGATCATGACCTGAGACAAAGATGGATGCTTAACCGAAAGCCACCCAGGCGTCCCTGAAGGACTTCTTTTGAGTAGATGTTCTGGGTATTAAATTATTTCAGTTTTCTTTTCCTTTTTTGTTTTTAATGTCTAGAATCTTCTTTCTTTTACCTTCTTTTCTAAATATTGGCACTGTCTCTCTAATACCTTCATATGATTCTTTCCCTGGACTAGGATAGTTTCTTCATATGAATGTGCTACCTATACTCTGCTGAATACTTGAGGGAACCTTCTGCACATTAAATTTGTATAGCTTTCTCCTCTTCAGTACTCTTCTGTATACATTCTAGCCATTTTGTGTCCTTGGACCTTCATTTTGTCTCCTCAACTCAGAATCAGCTGGATTTTCTGTGGATTTCACATCCTGCCCCACACTTCCCACACCATCACTTTAAAACTCTCTCAAGACAGTAAATTGCTCACTTAATTTGCTTCCCAACTCTTAGAGATCACTTTTTTCATTACCTGAAATGCAGTGTCTTGAGAACTTTTTTTTTTTTTTTCATATTTTTCGTTTTCCTTTTTTTCTTTTGAGTGTTTCAAGTAGAAGTTAAATCTGGCCTCTGTTATCCTATCTTGTCTGGAAGTGGAAGTCCCTCCAAAGGGCTGTACTTTTAATACCCATTTTTAAAATATATATTTAAAAGTTTGCCTTTGTTTCACCACTGCCTCAGAAGTTTTACTTCTTATAGCTCTTTGGTATTCTTTTCTCTTTGTAATCCAGCAAATTTTCATCTCCTCTGATAGGCTTTATTGTGGAGATCTTTTTTTTTTTTTGTAATTTATTTTTGAGAGAGAGTCAGAGACAGAATGTGAGCAGGGGAGGGGCAGAGAGAGAGGAAGACACAGAATCCCAAGCAGGCTTCAGGCCTGTTGACTGAGCTGTCAACACAGAGCCCGATGCAGGGCTCAAACCTATGAACTGTGAGATCATGACCTGAGCTGAAGTCGGATGCTTAACCAACTGAGTCCCCCAGGACCCCATGAAATGTGGAGATGTTTCTATCTTCTCTTCAAACAAAGAAGATACTTTGATTCTGTGAATTTTCTCTTATGCTCACTTAAGCAATCCTCTGTTTTCATACCTCTTTTGTAGGGTATAAAATCTTCATCCTTGTCCTTTAAGAACATGCTCTGAGAGCTTTCACAAGTTGTAAAGTAGAAATGTAAGATTTTTTTAAAGGTTTTGATTTATTTTATTTATGTCTAAATGAAATTCATTAAAAGAATAGCAACTTATTAATTACCTTCTGAAATTTAACATGGTGTAATTTGACTATGCTCACTAGATTTACTCCAGATTGACAAAAGAATTAAAAGTGATAACTTTCCACAGAATTATAAGAGACAAAATCTACCAATTTTTTTTTTTTTACTTTGTTTTGTTGTCTTTCTTGCAAACCTGAACCCCCTTCCTTCCAGCATTGCAGCAGAAAGGATGTAAGGGAACAGGAAAGTGGTGTTGATAACACTTTCAGTAAGAGCAAGATGTAGTTAAGATGAAGCAATAGCACTTTGGCTAATCTTTTAAAAAGTTCTACTCTCTAGCACTGCAAGAGATTTCTCTTTACACAGTATGGATTTAAGCACATGATGATTATGCTACTTTGATTTTGATAGTATAATTTGAATTTGTTAATTTAAAGCTGCAAAAGAGTTAGCCCATGACCGTTTAGTCATCTCATCAAACAAAATTTTGCTGGCTGTTTAAATTACTTCATATTTCATAGATGAAATGGTGATCATATGTACATTTACACCTTTAGACATCACTTTAAGTCTGTTTCTGTGGAAACTTTTTACATTTGAAGGGCTATGGGCATTCCATATCAAGCCTAACTTGGATATCTGCAAAATTTGAATATCTGCAGTTCAGAGCAGAATTAGTCTTCTAAACCTTATCAACATCAGATTACATGACTGTTGATCTCTTAGAATTGTTAGCAAAAATTCTAACTGACAGAGATAGGTTGTTGAAATTCAAAGAGAGAAAATGCAAAGTCCAGGGAGGATACCTGACTGAGAACTTTAAGTTCAAGTCGTAAACACGTGACAGGCCATTTATTAGCTATATGACTTCAGGAGAGTTACTAATCTTCTCCAGAATGTAGATACTTTAATATATAAAATGTAGATAATAATAACTACTGCTTTAGTAAAGATTATTAATGGAATAATATTTACCAGATGTTTAGAAAATGATAGTTCTGGGGCACCTGGGTGGCTCAGTCGGTTGAATGTCTGACTCTTGGTTTTAACTTAGGTGATGATCCTAGGATCTTTGGATTGAGCCCTGAGTCAGGCTCCTCACTGAGTTTAGAGCCAGTTTAAGATTCTCTCTCTCTCCCTTTGCCCCTCTCCCTGGCTGGCTGGTGCATGCTGGCATGCTCAGTCTCTTTCTCTCTCTCTCAAATAAAATAACAAAAAAATAGTTCCTACTTTGACTCTGTCCCTATGTTCTCAGCCAGTCTAGACTGTCAGGGAACAAACAATAGGATGTATATCTGTTCACAGTAAGATATATGTACTATTAAATCTCAATCCCTCACCTCAGTAAGTAAAGCAGATATAATTGAAACAAAAATTTTCACAAAACAGTACCTATCATGTGTCATGTGTGTTTTCTTCTGAATTCTAGTTTATCTCATTAAGAATTAATAGTGTTTAGGGGCACCTGGGTGACTCAGGGCACCTGAGTGATTTACACTCAGGTCATGATCTCACAGTTTGGGAGTTCAAGTCCCCAGTCAGGCTCTGTGCTGACAGCTAGGAACCTGGAGCCTGCTTTAGATTCTGTGTCTCCCTCTCTCTCTGTCCCTCCTTTGCTTGTGCTCTGTCTCTCAAAAAATGAATGAACGTTAAAAAAATTAATAGTGTTTGTAAAACATTCCTCTAGAGCATTTTAAAAGAGCTTAGTGGGACGCCTGGGTGGCTCAGTTGGTTGAGTGTTGCACTCTTGATTTTTGCTCAGGTCATGATCCTAGGGTTGTGTAGCCACATCATCTTCCACGCTGAATGTGGAGACTGCTTAAAGATTCTTTCCCTCTCAGGACGCCTGGGTGGCTCAGTCGGTTAAGCACCTGACTTCGGCTCAGGTCATGATCTCACAGTTTGTGGGTTTGAGCCCTGCATTGGGCTCTGTGCTGACAGCTAGCTCAGAGCCTGGAGTCTGTTTTGGATTCTGTGTCTTCCTCTCTCTCTGACCCTCCCCTGCTCATGCTGTCTCTCCTCTCTCAGAAATAAATAAAACATTTTAAAAAATTAAAAAAAAAATTCTCTCCCTCTCTCTTTCATAGAGGACGGGAAAGAAAAATAACATAAAAACAGAGAGGGAGGGAGGCAAACCATAAGGGGTTCTTAAATATAGAGAACAAACTGAGGGTTGCTGGAGTTATGTAGGGTGGGGGGATGGGCTAAATTGGCGATAGGCATGACGGAGGGCACTGGTTAGGATGAGCACTGGGTGTTATATGTCAGTGATGAGTCACTAAATTCTACTCCTGAAACCATTATTATACTATATGTTAACTAACTTAGATTTAAATAAAATTAAAATAAATAAATAAATAAATAAAATATTCTCTCTCTCCTTCTCTACTTCTCTCCCGTTTGCACTCTCACTTTCTCTCAAAAAAAAAAGTTAAATGAGCTTAGTGATTATACTTAGAAGAAATAAAAACATTTTTTTTAAGAGAAAGAGAGAGCCCATGAGCAAAGGAGGGACAGAAGGACAGAGAGCGAGACAGAGAGAGACAGAGAGAGAGAGAGAAAGAGAGAGAATCTCAAGCAGGCTCCAAGCTCAGCATGGACCCCCTTTGCCAGACTCATAGCTGAAATCAATAGTCTAAAACTTAACCGAATGAATCACCCAGGCACCCCTAAACACATCTTGTTTTAGGATGAGGGACAAACTTTACATCACTGTATTTTCTTCTCTGGGATTAAAGTTACGCTTGGATATGACCATCACGTCCTACCAAATAATGGCTATTCAGGAGATATTAGTACTGAATCTAGAAGTAGTTTCTTGGACAGGCAATTAGCCAGGTGTTAAGATAGCAAAACTTGAAAATCTCTCTAAAACTTGACTGAGCTTGGTTAATTTTAGTGAAGTTATCTTTTTTTAAGACTTTCATAATTAAATTTTTAAAAAGTTAGTTAATTGTTTTTTAAAGGAGGCTCTATGCCCAACGTGTAGCCTGAATTTACCACCCTGAGATTAAGTGAAGCATGCTCTACTAAGCCATGCAGGCACCCCTTGAAGTAATCTTTTAATAAAAGGGACCTCATAAATGAATAATATCACTACTGTATTGGAAAAATATAATATAGCAAGTATAGTATCTCGTAATATCTGAGAAGTCTATTAACTTTGCTAAAGACAGGCTAGACACATTGTTTTGAAGGTTTTTAAATAATCAATAATTAGATTTGAGGAGTAGGTTCCTGTATTCTTATGAAACATCACAGTTTTGTGTATGTAGCCCTGATTACATAGCAAAAAAGAAATGTGTGTATATGATTTATATTATGTTCCTTATTGCAATGCACATTTAATTTAGGGAAAGATAAACATGTTGAGATCTTGACATAGTTTTAAAAATGTCTTTGTTTAAAATATTTTAGGATGCATTAGTGTATCCTCAGACGGGGAGAGAGAATGGATCCTTTGAAAATCCAATCATGACATGATCATGTCACTCCTTGGTTCCAAACTTTCCTGTTTCACTCACAATAAAAGCCAAAGACCTCATAATGGCCTCCAAAGTTTGGACCCAACCACTTCTCCCCAACCTCATCTGCACCCCTTCACCCGCCCACAACTCCTACTGTTCTCTGATCATTTCATTCTGCCAAGATAACGGACTCCCTCCCTTATCTCCTTCAGGTCTTTGCTCAAACCCAGTGAGGCTGTCCCTGACCATCATTTTTTGATGAATGAATATAACAATGAATGTACTTTAACTATTCTTGCATAATTGTGTTCGATTCTTCAAAGTGTGTGTTTTTAAATTTATTCCCCAGGTAGAAATTATTACATGAATATTAGCATTGTTGATCTCAGATATGAAATATACAGCAAAAAGAATATCGTATATAGGCTTTTAAAGCTTCCTAATTTCTGTATCTTCAGTTTTGGGGAAGTCAAACCAAAAAGGTGGTTATGTTGTGACATTTATGGCGGTTTTAATGCGGAGGAGGCCGGTGGGGATTTCTGTTTCTAGGGTGGACGACAGGTAAAAGTCTCACCAAGATGCTCAAAGTCCAAAGTATTGTACTTATGGCTGCTTGATTCTTGGAAGTCGAACCTAGTAAAGGAAGTAAAACGCAGGATACATTCTGGAACGATCTCCTGACGCAACTGTTTACAGCTTTCCTGTCAGCACCCAGGGGGAGCTTTACGGCCACCAGACTCTCACAAGCTCCGGATAGTTCTCTGTCCCCAGGCTCTAGGAAGCAGCGCGGCCGACTGAGGGCCCTCGCCCGGTCACCTGGCGGCGTCCGGGCCGCACGCCCACGCCTCGCATTCCAGTTGGCCCCGGCGGCAACAGGTGAGGCGCGGCCGGGTTCAGTTACACGGTGGCCGGCTCGGCGCCAGCGCTCTGCGCGCTGCGCGGCTGCGAGCTCGCGGAGGTCGGTCCTGGCGGCGGCGGCGGCGCGGCCGCCGCGCTGAGAGCGACGGCGCGGAGGCGGGAAGTCTTCCCGCACGGGGGCGCTGGCACCAGCGCAGGGGAGGTTCCAGAGGGGAACCGGGTTTTTCTGCCGCTCCGACGCGCTGGAGTTGGGAGAACCCATCCTGACCATGAAGGGCAGCAAAGGCATCGAGAACCCGGCTTTCGTCGCCTCCAGCCCGGACACCCCGCACCGTTTGTTTGCATCGCCCTCTCACGTCGAAGTCTCTGACTTGGCCACCAAATCCCAGACACAGAATTCGAAGCCCCAGGAACCTCCGGAGCCCCAGAAGTCACGGGAGCCACCCCAGCCTTCAGAGGCTCCCCCTGCCTCCCAAGAGCTGTCCAGGCCGGAGTCGCTGCCGGAGCTTGAGGAGGGACCCTGCGGGTGTGGGAACTTACAACCGCAGAGTCTCCAGCGCTGCAACACGCCCCAGGGCTTTCTGCTGTTCTATTGCCTTCTGGCCCTCACGCAAGGTAACGTCCAGCGCCGGCTCGAGAGGGCTGTGGCCCCGCGGAGGGCGCGGAGGAGAAGGCAGGTGCGCGTAGGGCCCGCGTAGTCGACGCCCCTTGCCTAGCGGCTCCGGCCCCGGGGTCCTGAAGCGCCCCCTCAGGCGTCCGCAGAGCCGCGCGTCCACATTGTAGCTTTTCCTTTGTAGCAACTTTTGAAAACTTGCCCTACGAGCGCCGTATCTTTTGTGTTTTACCTTAGTTTAGCCCATTCGATTCCTTCAGGGAGGGTGGAAAGGACTGGAACCCTCCTTTGGGAACGGTTTGCCCTTGGGGGAATCCGTTCTATACCACAAAAGCACGTATTTTGCTAAACTCCTTGTTAAAAGGGGGCTTTTGTTTTGTTTTGTTTTATGCTGTTTCTGGAAGGGAAGGATTGATATTTAAATGAGGGTAGGATAGTTGTCAAAGGAAAGCTTGCTTGAATAGGTTAGACAGCGGCATTCCTGTTTTGTTGAGCCTGTTTAGTTTGAGCTGTACGTAGGCACAGGTAACGCTCAAGGCGGTGTTGAAGGGTGAGGCTTTCTAAATAAAAGAGTTGTGCAGTATCTGTTTTGTTCAAAGATCTCTTTCAATTTCTCTTGGGAGTTCACTGATAAAGTCCAAGTTTATACCCTGAGGGGTTTGCAGGAGTGAGTGGTAGAGTGGAGGAAGAACGGCTTGGAGAAGGTAAAGTCAGCTACAACATTGTGTAATGGTGGGGATGAAAGCGGGGGAGGTGGGGGGGGGAGTTACGCTAAGGTGACCAACCCTTTGAAGAGAGGTGGGCCTTAAGGTAGAGGAAGGAAATGCTGAAGGCTAGTTTGGTAGTACTGTATGTAGATTTTTTTGGTTACGTGAGTCCTAGTTTCCAGTACTTGTAAAGAGGTCGTCCAAGGCAGATTGGAAGAAATGGCAATTCAAGAAAATCTTTTTTTGGGGGGGGAGAGGGGAGGGTAGATAGAAATTGCTCTTTTTAAAAGACTAACCGAGGAGTAAATCCAAATATAATCTTCCTATTCTTATTCCTGCTCCCCTGTCTGAAAAGAACTCATGTCCCTTGCTTTGCACATGTTAGGTGTTAAGTGAGTATACTTGATTGCAAGGCAGCTCTTCTGTCAAAGGATGTTTTGTGCTAAAAAATTATTTTTGTTTTGGCTTTTCTCATTAGTTCACCTTTTCTCAGTGTCTTGATCTTAGTTGTCCAAAATATCTGATGACACATTTCAGTGCCAAAGGAATGCAAAGTTCGAAGAAGTTGGACGCAAGTAAACTTTCTTGTTTTATCTTAAAACATATGCTGAAATTTCTATATTCCAGGATATGTTATTTATTCCAGAATACATACATCCATTATAAAATATTGTGTAACATGATTATCAAATATTATTGGCAGTCTTAGAAAAATGTGTCAGTTTTGGCCTAGAGCTACATCTACCCAGAGGTCTCCAATTTAAGAAGCATAATCCTAGATGAAGATGATCCAATAAAGTCTTGTTTCAGTTTAAATTTGAATTATTACCATTAAGTTTGACTTATTACCATGTTTCTCAGACATGATCCTTGGGAGGACCATTTACATGGCATATTAAGAAGTGTTTGGGGAAAAAAACTAAAACAAACCATAAAACCCCAAAACTTGCCAGGTTAGTTGATTTAATCCAGAATTTCTCAAAGATTAACAGGATTTCTCTTAGTGCTTAATCACCTAATGTGCTTCCTATCTTCATGAATATACAATAGAGATACAGTATGCAATATTTCTTGGAATTTCTTTTCCTAAAGCAGAGTTCTTAGAACTTCTGTAGCATAGAATTCAGAATGGGATTCATAGGCCTAAAGTGCTATGCCTCCATAAGAGTTTACAAATTTACTTTTTCAGAGAAGTTTTACCATAAAGGCAATGAGTTTTCATGACTGACTTTTAAACAGTATGGTAAGTATGTTGGGAAGTTGATTTTTTTGAGGGGCATGTTGGAGAGGAGTTGATTTTTGGATAGGGAAATTCTCATATTCTTAGATTCCTTTTAAGCACATCATTCCTAACTTCACTAGACACTTTACCTTGAAATTCTAAGCATTGTAAATTGGTTTTTGAATTACTATACTGGCCATAAAAGTAAAATGAGTTTTATGTTAGGACTTTGAAAGCTTGTTAATATCAATTGTATTGCAATACATTTCCAGTTACAGCCTTGATGAAGCAAAATTTAAAGAAATTGTAGAAATCATGGCTTATGTATACTTTGTTAATTAACATACGAAAACAGTTCATGGTATCCTCTTAAATAAAAGGGGTTATCTAGTTTAAAACTTTGTAATTTGATCATATGTTTTTTATTTTCCTTTTTAAAAAAATTTTAATGTGTTTTAAATTTATTTCTGAGAGAGAGAGAGAAAGAGAGAGAGAGAGAGCATGAGCAGGGGAGGGTCAGAGACAGAGGGAGACACAGAATCCGAAGCAGGCTCCAGGCTCCGAGCTAGCTGTCAGCACAGAGCCTGATGCGGGGCTCGAACCCACGAACTGTGAAATCATGACCTGAGCTGAAGTCGGATGCTCAGCCGACTAAACCACCCAGGCGTCCCTATTTTCAATTTATATTACTGTTTAAATAGTAAATGTAATCTATATCTGAACAACACATTTTTGTTAAGTCAGTCAAAATTGGATTTCCAGCTTTTCCTTGTTTACCTTATATTTTTCCATCAGACTTGTAATAAGCAGAGTAGGTGTACTTTTTTGTTTGCTTCCTTTGCATATGAGTTAGAATGCCATTGTTGAAATGACTCAGTGTGTGTTTACTTTTGCTCTAGGAACTATAAATGGTAACTTTAAGGTCTATAGAAGTGTTAGAAGAAAGGAGGTTTGAGAACTCAATTTCACCTTTTGTAAGACTAAGTCAAGGAATTCTAGTTATATATAAATATGTCTAATAATTGAACAGCCTTGGAAGCAACTGAGCATTACTTTAATGACCTCTGGAGTCATCTGTACTTTTTATACTTTCTGAGTGAAGTTCATGAGAGTATGCTACTCTTAGAATCACTGTAGCAAACTGGCTTCATAAGAATTTACCAGTCTGACTTTTTGTTTGTCATATAAAGAAAAATGAAGTTAGCTACATTTTGTATCTGGTAAGCATCAATTTTATTTAACACCTGAAAATTAACAAGTATACCATTTAAAAGGAAACTGATTTGTAAGGAAGTATTTTTGAGTTGCTAACTTTTGAGACTTTTGAAATTGGTCCATTAAAAAAAATCAAAATAAATGAACAGCCACACTTTAGTCACAACCAAACTTTAGCACATTTTGTTAAAAATCATAACCTGTACAATAAAGTTAATAAAAATCATGCAGATAAATCTTCTTTTCTCTCTTTTAGGTATTGTAGTAAATGGCCTCGTAAATATTAGCATTTCCACTATTGAGAAGCGCTATGAAATGAAGAGTTCCCTGACGGGCCTGATATCATCAAGCTATGATATCTCCTTCTGTGTGTTGTCTTTATTTGTGTCATTCTTTGGTGAAAGAGGACACAAACCAAGGTGGCTTGCATTTGCATCCTTTATGATAGGACTGGGAGCACTTGTATTTTCACTGCCAAAATTTTTTAGTGGAAAATACCAGTTGGGGTCCCCATTTGAGGGTAAGTTTCTGTTGTGTTATTTTTGTTTTTGTTTTGTTTTGTTTTGTTTTAACTTAAGAAGTACTGTGAAACACAGCCTTTACTTCTATGTTGCAACTCAGTTGTATAGGTAAGTATGATAAGGGCTGTCTCCTCCACTGGTTATGGCTTTGTTTTGATGTGAATTGTGTGAAATAGAAGATTACAGAGATAGATTGCATCATTCATTCCCTTCAGTAGTTATTCAAGTTGTTATTCATCTGATACTCATTCCCGGTATTACACACAGTCCTCCTCAAAAAGCGGTTATCAATTTTCTTGTGCACTTGTAACCTCATAGGAGTTCTAAGATCTATAGTTTTCCCCTTTGTGGTTTTATTTCTGTTCTTACAGCTCTGTGTCCTGGACATGTTGATTCCTGATTCCTGAGGTAAAGAAATTTATAGGAGAATGGAAGCTTTTCCTAAGAGCTGAAGCTAGCTGTACTTTTATGACTGTAGTTTAGAGACACAGAACTTCATGACTTACCTAATGTGTTGCTCTGGTTAGATGAAAAAGTACATTATTGAAAGGCTCAAAAGGAAATTTGATTTTATTTCTACCTCTTTTTACTCCCCAAAGAATTAGTTTTCTTTTATGTGTTTATTTATATATATTTTTGAGCAAGAAAGAGCACACGTAAGGGAGGGGTAGAAAGAGACAGGGAGAGACAGAGAGAGACAGAGACAGAGAATCCAAAGCAGGCTCCAAGCTGTCAGTACAGAGCCTGACATGTTGCTTGAACTGAACCATGAGATCATGACCTGAGCTGAAGTTGGCTGGTTAACTGATTGAGCCACCTAGGTGCTCCCCAAAGATTCAGTTATAATGGGAAAACAATTATGATAGAGCCAGAGGGATGTGCTGACGAAGACCTTAATATTGTTATTGGCCTTCTAGGGACTTTTAATAGTAAATACTGAGAAAAAGAGGGTTATAAAATTAGCTTTCAAGAGTTAGTAAGTGAAGAAAAGGCTTAGAGTAAGAAGAAAGGATAATTGTGGACTGCTGTGATATAGGCATTATTTTTTTAAATATGATTAAATGATAATATGATTCACAAACTTGTGAAATGTTAATATTGGAAATTAATATTAAAGTGTTGACATTTCCTAAGACCAAATTCCCAATTATAGAATGACAACAAATAAGAAAATATTTTTAACAATTAAGTACATATTGTGTATGTTTTTAGCATGGTTTTAGGAGTATGCTTACTAGGTAAGCAGAGTTCATTTAGAAATAAAAATAGAATATGCAAGCATGTAGAACCAAAAATGGTGTTTTTATGGCATGGTAGAGTTTGAAATACATGAGATAAGGAGAATATGTTATCAGTGAAAAGATCACTAATGTAGATTCTAGCACATTATCTAAGAATGGAAAAGATTTTGTAAAGCCAATTTCACATAATATCACTGAGGGTAGTTTTAGGAACAACGTATACACTAGGCTTCAGTAAAAATAATTAAAATCTTAACAGTAAGGTAAAATCTAAATTGTAGTCTGTCACAAAAGAAACATGATACTGATTCTATGGTAGTAAAAACATTATTGTGTGTATAGCATTTACTTGCTAAATTTTGTACTGAATCAAATCCCTCACTCTTCCAGTTGATCAGATGCCCTATTTGTTCTTTTTTTTTTTTTAATGTTTTATTTATTTTTGAGAGAAAGATAGAGACAGCGTGAGCAGTGGAAGGTCAGAGAGAGAGGGAGACACAGACTCTGAAACAGGCTCCAGACTCTGAGCTAGCAGTCAGCACAGAGCCCGACGTGGGGCTCGAACCCACGAACCGTGAGATCATGACCTGAGCCGAAGTCGGATGCTTAACCGACTGAGCCACCCAGGTGTCCCCTTACTTGTTTTTTAAAGTATATGAACTTTCATAAAATCTCTGATTCTATAAACTAAAATGTGACACCTGTTCCAGTACAGAAGCCAGATTGTCCTCAACAATCTTCTTAGCTTCGTCTTGCCATACACACTTTGAATTGCAGCAAATCTGACCAATTTATATTTCTCAATTATTATGAGAAATATAGATATGTGTGTGGGTGGGTGGCAGAGATGAAGCCAAGAAGGTTGCTAACGCCAGATCACAAACTTTTAGTACATTATAGTGTACTATGCAAGTTTCACCAAGTTCTTTTTGATATGTCTTATTGATGTTTTGTATTATTTTAGTTGAAGTAGATTAGATAGACGAATTGGCTAATGTGTGAAGTTTTTAGTGTAAACTAAGACTCATAATTTAAATAATAGCTTACCATTGGCAAATGAAAACAAAACCCAGGTTGCTCTTCTGTTCTGTCATTCATGCAATAAATATTTATTGATATGGACTGTATGTACATGGTGCTGAGATAATAGCAATGAAACAGTTTCATGCCATCAGGGTTTTATGTGGTAGTGGAAAGAAATACAAAGCTGACAAATAGACAAGGTAATTGAAGATTAAGGTGAGTGTATGAAGGAACAAATAATATAAAGTAATAGTGTATAAAAGGGCCAAGGAAAGCTGTTATACTAATAGCTGGATAATGAGGAACTGGCCTTGAAAGATGCTTTCCAGGCTGGAGGAAAACATGATAAAGGGCCTTGGAGCAGGAACGAGCTTGGTAGGTTTTAGGAAATGTCATTTTGGCCATCGTAATCAAAACAATGGAGAACATGGCATCTGATGAACTTGGAGAGATAGGTAGACACCAGCATGAGGCATTTGGATTTTCCTTTAAGTGCAGTGGGTAGTCATGAGAAAATTTTTTACAGGGAAGTGCATGATTTTATGTTTAGAAATGATCATTTTGGCTTCTCTTGTTCCGAAGGAGTAAATGGAAGAAAATGACTCAGGAGTTAGTTTTTTTTACCAACCAGTCCAGGTGAGAGAGAAAGGAGGTTGGACTGGGTTGCTAGCAGTAGAGATCTAGAGGAGTGACTAGTTTTTAATGGATTTTCAAGGAAAAAGACAAGGTTTTTTTTTTTTATAGATTAATTATAAAAGAGGAATGAATAATGACTCTTAATATTCAGCTTGACCAGATGGGGTATTCACTAGAATATAGGAGAACAGAGTTAGGAGTGGAAATCAAGAATTCAGATTTGGTCCTAAGTGTGAACTGTGTATTATATATTCAGTGTTGCCCTCTATACGTTTGAGCACATATGTTTATATAAGTGTATGAGTTACTCCTTGGTCTTCATTCCTAGAAGTAAAGATATTGAGTTTAAAGGGCTTCCTTATTCTAATTTTTGATAAATAATGCCACATTGACTTTTAGGAAGGTATATACCAGTTACTCTCCCACAATCAATATATGAAAATACCTAGTTGCTATTTTGAATTTTTGTATTTTTTCCCCCTGAAGGTATTCTTTAATAGGGATTTCTTTGTGGTATGTTTGTGTGTATGTGTAGGTGTTTGGAAGAGAACAGATACAAAACTCAGGACTGAAATTTTATGACATATTTAAAGGAACCCAGGCATTTAGAAACAAAAGGAATGTTAGAAATCATAAATTCCTTCTTTTACAGTGTAGAACCTTAGGGCAAGAGATGAAATGACTTCATGGTGATTTCTTAGATAGATCGTCAACAACTAAAACTAATACTAGTTTTCATGCATTGCCTAATGCTTTTCAGCTTCTAATTTATTTCTCATAGTAGGTTTATTAACTATATTGGATAAATTAAATATTTTTTGAATTTATTTCTTAAGTGTTTACATATTGCAGAATTATCTTTATGAATTTAAACAATTTCTTCCCTAGTTTTAAATAGCCAGGTATAATGATCTGTACTTTCTTAAAAACATAATAACTTGTCTATTCAAGTGAGTTATACCAGTTTTGCAAATTTTGGATTTCATAACCAAAACTCTGAATTATGTGTCCAAGTCTAAGGAGAGTGTAGAAGAAAAGGAGATTTAAGTGGGAAAAGGATACAGAAGAGTTGAAAACTTTCTGTAAATACATTAGAAATAAGGAAATGTACAGTCTTCTTAGGCAATATAATAAATAATCTAAAGAACCTAACACTAGAAATTATTTTATTAATTGAAGTCATACATATAATTTAATTTGAAAATTACATTGAAAGAATTAGCATATTCCTTTGTGTGCTTTTTTGTTGTTGCTGTTTTTTGAACTTGAGAAAAGTCAGGGCTCCATTTGAATGAGATCACCTCTGTAAGAGGAGATTAAAGTAACATAATATAGTTGGTAAGTAGAAGAAAACAAAATGTGAAATATGATAAACATGTACAATTTCCACAGGTGTGAGAAAAACACAAAAGAAGGCGAGGGGTTAGTAAAAGGTAGAAAAATGGGTTTGAAAACAGCTTGCAAAAAATAAATTTAAGTAGGTTTGGGAAAGTATTTTTTTTTTAAGGGAAGCTTTATGAAGACCTAAGGGTTACAGGTGATTATCTAACTTTGGAGATAATAACATTTATGAAAGGGAAGTTTTGGTTGTTACTGGATACAAAATAGGGGAAGAATTAAAATTAAGAGAAATGCTTCTCAGGCCTGATTTTTATATATGTCAACCTGAAAACAGAATAGTGTCACAAAATATTCTTAAGCAAATAATATTTGACACTCAACTTTTGATATATTTTAACTTGTTATAACATATTTTAATATAACATCCAAATATTTAAAAATGTAATAAATAAATAACATTACATTTTGTTTTTATCCAGGCATTTTTTAAATTCCCTATTGATGAGTGTCAATTCAATGGTGTTAAGCAAAATAATCTTTTGGTCTCTTTGAGAATTTGGAAAGGGGTCACTAGTAAATTAGATATTGTAGAGAAGTAATTACAAAATCCAGTAAAGCTTTTTTTCTTTACTGACCAATAGTTGGATAATTTTTCCTAAGTTATATTATTTTCATATTTCTCTTTTCCATTCCTTTCTCTCAGAAAAAGATAGCTCTCAACACTTACCATTTATTTCAGCATTACATTTCTAATGTTTTAGATTGGTATTTTAGGAAGAATTCTGTATGAGAGAAAATTAGTTATGCAAGGTGACTTTAAAATGTTGAACTAGGAAAATAATTAGCAGGGGACTCAAAGTGTGATTTAATTTCATTTACTGTTTTGTCTTATGTCTTGTATTCCTGAGGGTTTATTCTAAACATGAAATACTTGACTAGATTGGAGAAGTTATAGGGCCAAGAATCTTACAGTTTTACAATCACTAATTTAATACAGTATGTTTTAATTTTGCTTGGCCTCTGAGTGTTCTTCTTTCCTGATATTCCTTCTTCCTTATACAAATAAAAGTTTTATTTTTCTTATATTTCAATTTTATTATAACAAATGAATAAAAAAAGAAATGATGATATCTTAGAAAATGTAATGATATAATAAAGCAAATGATTCAAAGATTTTAAAATTTAATACAATAAAAGAGCTAGAACTAACTTTCAGGGAGAGTCAGTGCTTCAGATGAAACCGCCACAATTTTTCACATACAAGGCACTTCAGGCTTCCCCAAACATCCTAGACTATACGAGTTACCCTGAATGCTTGCTATTGTTATTTAGTGCCCCTTAGAGATCCTGATTCAGCAAGGCTGGAGTAGGACTCAAGAATTTATATATTTTAAAATTACCCATGTTATTTTATCAGTCCATTTGGGAAAATGTATGTCCAGTGGATGCTTAATTATTTTGTAAATGTGTGTGGGCACAGAGGTTTCTTTTTATTTCAGTGTTATTGCTTTATAAATTCCTTTGAAAGAAAAGTTCCACACCCATCATGACATACTAGATCCTTTAATGTAGCCAGTTTGGTTGAAATTCAAATGACCAAGCTTCTGAAATAGAGAAAACTGACAGAGAAAATTAAGTAGGAAAGCATGTGTCAATGACATATTAGCACAAACTCAGTTCTGCTCACAGCTGTAGGTTGTAGGTAGAGATTTTAAAATCCATGCCCTTGAGTAAAAGAATATGATGTTCCAGCATTTTTCAAAGTATGATCTGTAGAGCACAGTTTCTGAAGATGGTAAGAATATATTAAACATACATTCCATGGTTCAATGAGTTTGGGAAAATGAAACTTAAGGGGTATCTCTGTTGCATCATTGAAAAGTTAATGCCTTTTGGTAATCTTTAGGTAGGGGATATGATATATGCAATTCTGAACTTATTGACCAAGGGACTCCATTGTTTTACTTACCCCCTTTACTCTGCTTCTACTCATTTTACATTTTCTCTTACAGATAAGTGTTTCAGTGAACAGGCTTTGGGAAAAACCTGTTCCGTGCTGTCTTAAGTCATTTTGAAAGCATTGTGGAATTTATAAAATTTATTATTGTCAGCACTAGAACAGCATGTGATATATAGTAGGTGTTGAAGAAGGATTTGTTGAGTTGTCACATACATTAATGAATGAATGATCCTTTCAATGGAGTCATATTAGGAGTCTAATGACATGCTCTTCCAGAAAAAGCAGTAAGAATAATGTCAGATAGGCAGTTTGGGATTCTCTGCTCACATTTGCCATAAACTTGGCCTAAAAGTAATGGATCATTTTCTCTGGCCACTGAAATGGGAAGAATTTTGTTATCAGAGGCAAAGCATAGATGATCTTTATGGGTAAGATTTGGGATCTGAAAATTTTGCAGTGTGAAAAAGGAAGCTAAAAAGAGAAGCATATTCAGAAATAGTAACAAAATGCTTTGATATTCTACTTTTGGTTTTTGCCTTAGTTGCTGAACTGCTGATGTCACTATGTAGCTACCACACTTATAAGGTGATGCTAAAATATAAGGATTACTTTTTGATATACTATTCATAGTGATTACCCTTACTTGTTTTCATGTATAAAATAACAGGAAAGGCTTTCAAGTTGACCATAGGCATAGTTGTAACTAACCAGTATAATGTATGTGAGGCAAAAGTTAAGCAATGCTTGTTGTAGTTTCCTCAGAAAGGTTGGTAAAAATGTGGTTTGTGGCAAGAAAAAAATGGGGAAATTCTATTTTCTAAGTTACTGTTATTAAAAATGCATAAATTAGCCCATCTGTGTTTTAAAGTATCTTTTCCCTTTTATTTTAATATTATTAGCACATAACATTGAGCGAAAGTATGCAGTATAGAAAGGATATTAGGGTCAGACAAAATTGAGTTTAAATTTTTGCTTGAACACTATGTGGCCCTATACCACAAGCTTTATTATAAATCATGAAGACGACAATAACTCTGTACCTCAAAGGAGACTATAAACATACAGTGATAAAGCAGTGCCTGGTGCATGGTAAGTGCTCATTAATTAGTAGCAATGAATAATAATGATGTTCATCTTAATTAAGTAACAGCTATACTAATATATAGAACTACCTTTCTTGATTTGTTTAGTTATTGGCAATGGTAGTTACAAAATTCTATGAACAACTGAAAATCTTTCAATATGGGGGCGCCTGGGTGGCTCAGTCAGTTAAGCTTCCGACTTCGGCTCAGGTCATGATCTCATGGTTTGTGGGTTCCAGCCGTGCATTGGGCTCTGTGCTGCTGCCAACTCAGAACCTGGAGCCTGTTTTAGATTCTGTGTCTCCCTCTCTCTCTGACTCTCCCGTGCTCACGCTGTCTATCTCTCTCTCTCTCTCTCTTTCTCAGAGATAAATAAAACATTAAAACAAAACTTAAAAAAAAAAATCTTTCAATATGGTAGCTATTTTTTTTGTAACTATCACTAGATATTGATATATCTCAAAAGTCTGGCTTAATACTTCCAGAATCATGTATTAGGGTTTTAATTAGATATGTTTCCAGGATTATATTCTTAGGATATAAGAAAATAAATTTATTTGGTGTAGTTCAGCTTAAGTGGATCCACTCAAAATAGTATTCCAATAGTGGCTTAAATAGGTTCCATTTCCTATTGATATTTAAGTTAGCAGCAGTGTATTTTTATGCTTTATAATTAATACATTCTATGAAAGAAAGACATACTTTGCATTTTTCTTGGGCTATATCTTTAAAAAATTTTAATGTTTTTGTACACATTAAAAAATTAATTTTTTATGTGTCCTTTATTTAAAAAAAATTCTTTTTAATATTTTTTATTTATTTCTTAGAGAGAGAGAGAGAGAAAGAGAGAGAGCAGGGGAGGGTCAGAGAGAGAGGGAGACACAGAATCTGAAGCAGGCTCCAGGCTGAGCTAGCTGTCAGCACAGAGCCCAACGCGGGGCTGGAACCCATGAACCGTGAGATCATGACCTGAGCCGAAGTTGGACACTTAACCGACTGAGCCATCTAGGTGCCCCAAATTTTAACCATTCTCATAGAGTTGAATATTTTTATTTAAAGAGTTTTCTGTTATAAACTACATCATGATAACTATTTTTAGTATTTATATATTTATTTTGAGAGAGAGACAGTGCATGTGTACATGCAAACAGGGGAGGGACAGAGAGAGAAAGAGAATCTTAAGCTGGCTTGGCACTGTAGACCTTGCTGTGGGTCTTGATCTAATGAACCATGAGACCTGAGCCCAAACCAAGAATCAGACACTTAACCGACTGAGTCACCCACCCAGCCCCATTATAACATTTTTAAGTTTAAAGATTTTACCACATTTTGGTAATTTTACAGTATTTAGCATTTTGGCTAATTTGGCTTATTGGCTAAATGAGCATTTTGGCTCACCACTAAAGATCATCTGGGTTTATCTGTTTTTTGGCTCTGACAAATAAAGTTATGAACATTTGTACAGATTTTTGTGTGAATGTAGTTCTCATTTCTCTGGGATAGATGCCCAGGAGTAAAATAGTTGGATCATGTGATAGTTCTTTTTTTTTTTTTTTTTTTTTGAGAACTATTAAGCTGTTTCCCAGAGTGACCCTACCATTTTATAGCCCATCAGCAATGTATGAGTGATCCTATCCTTGCAATCATTTGGTGCTATATTAATTTTTTTTTTTACTTTAGCCATTCTGATAGGTTGCAATAAAATCTCATTGTGGCTTTAACTTGCATTTTCCTAATGGCTAATGATATTGGGTATCTTTGCTTGTGCTCATTTGCCAAGCTTATGTTTATGTTTTTGCCTATTCTCTAACTGGATTGTTTATTTTTTACTGTTGAATTTTAAAAGTTACTTATGTATTGTAAGTCCTAGATCTTTATCAGATAGGTTATTTGCAATTTTTTTCATCCAATGTATAGTTTGTCTTTTCATACTTTTAACAGGGGTCTTCAGAAGAGCAAAAGTTTTTAGTTTTGATGTTTAATTTATCAGTTTTTCCTTTTATGGTTTTGTTGTCAAGTATAAGAATTCTTTCCCTAGTCCTAGATCCTAAAGAGTGTCTACTCTTTTTTTTATTTCAAGAAGTGTTATAGTTTTCCATTTTCCATTTAAGTCTGTGATATTTTGAATTTTGACTCTCTTTGTATTCCCGTTAGCATTAGCACTCACTGTTTTTTTTATTTTTTTTCCTTTAACACCTGACACATATAAGAAATGTATTTGTCACAGTAATCATTACTGGTTGGAAAGGGGAAAATATATAGCAGTCATTGGTTTAGAGAAATCCTGAAATCCTACTGGGAAGATGTTACGCTTCTTCCTTGAGTAAACCTGCTTTTTGGAAGGGGCCCAGTGTTCTCTTTTGGTCCTTTTTCTCATATTTGGCTATATTTGGAGATGGCAAATGGAGAATATACTCCTTGGCTGGTTAGAATCTGTGTTATCCTGTTTCTTACCTGTAAAATTCGAGACTAAGTGTTATTTTAATATTCATTTAGTCATAATCTCTCTGAGAAGAGGCTGGTGGTTAATTTAGTGGTTTAATGGTTTCAAAACTAGTTTCTTATCTAACGAATCAGGTATATA
This sequence comes from Hyaena hyaena, assembly GCF_003009895.1. NCBI lineage: Eukaryota > Metazoa > Chordata > Mammalia > Carnivora > Hyaenidae > Hyaena > Hyaena hyaena. Next base: position 173,431 of record NW_024081610.1, read on the forward strand.
TGCAAATAACCACACTCATCATTATAGATCTTATCTTTCTCAACCTCATGCCTCTCTCTGGATTTAGGTAAGCCTGTCAGACTGTTGGGAGAGTCATACCCTTAGGTACCTTTTGTAGGCTATATTTTCCAGATAAAAATATTTGCTTGGTGCCACGTTAATCCATTTAATGATATCAACAGTGGGGCCAGACCGTTGTTTTTATCCATACCACAGTCTGTTTTAATTGATCTTTGTTGTTCACAAAGGCCTTCTGAATTTTATCTTTTATAGGATTTGATTCAGAAGCAGTTGTCTCTTTCAACTCTAAAGGTCTAATCTTTTGGTTCCCTTTCATTTCATCCAAAATTCTTGGCAGAGATCCACTGCCACCCACAATGTCACTACTGTCAGTTATTTGGGTTATTGGAAGAGGCAGAAAAGCAATGTCCTATAAAGCTCTGTAGGATGTTAAAAAATATTACTTAAAAAGAGTTTCAGCACAAGCTTGCACCATTGTTCAGCATATCATCTGGCATTGGGTAGACAGTAAGTATATGTTGAATATGGAGAGGGACATCCTATAATACAAAAGCAAGCCCCACCACATGAAAAAGGGAAGAAGGTAGGAAGGAACTTTTTCAGAAAGTTAATGAATAAACAAACTTACAGGATTTCTTTATTGAAATAATTCTAAGGATCTTGAATAGAACTAAATTGTTCATGCACTCCTTAGGAATAATGTGAAAAACATTTCTTTCTTGAAAAATTATCTATAGCTATGCCATTTTCTTTTCCTAGCTTGTATTTCCATTTTTTCATCAATCTGGTCATGTTTAAAATTTCAATTTTATAAAAGCAGTTAATAAGTTGCTATAATAAAGGTACTTTATCTTTCATCTGAATTTTTAAAATAGACTCAGTGGTATTAAGAAGAAGATACGGGGCGCCTGGGTGGCTCAGTCGTTTGGGTATCCGACTTCAGCTCAGGTCATGATCTCACAGTTCGTGGGTTTGAGCCCCACAATGGGCTCTGTGCTGACGGCTAGCTCGCAGCCTGGAGCCTGCTTCTGATTCTGTGTCTCCCTCTCTGTCTGACCCTCCCCTCCTCACGCTGTGTCTCTTTCTCTCTCAGAAATAAATATAACATTTAAAAAAAATAAAGAAGGAGATATAATAACTAAATGTAAAATATTGGTCTTTTGTTTTTGCTAAATATGACATTTTCCAGGATACAATTTTTGTGACAGAATTCTGGTTACTTCAAACTGAAGTATATTCTGCATTCCTAATGTTATTTACTTTCATTTAAACTTTACTTATTACTGTCCTTGATCTATGATTTCTATCTATTCTTCATATTAATCTGTTAAATTCTGATGTTTCCCATCAGTTTTTGGCATTTACACTTAATTTTCTTTTGTCTATTACTATAATATTTAGAGAATATAAATTTTATGTTTGTCAGGTTCTAATTTTTATAGTATTAATTACCACTGTTACTACATTAGACTGAATTTTGGGGGAATGCAGGGATCATAATTTATCTTTTTCAGTAGCTAAAATATTACCTACTCTGCCAATGTTTAATAAATTGAATTAACACCCAGGGTTTTTGCTGTGAAATTTAATTAAATCTTATATTCTTATAGTAACCCTTGTTTTTACAAATTCACAAGGACCTGTGGCATATAAGTTGTACTGGATATTCTTCATTTGTCCATTCAGAGCCTGGAGAGATAGAAACTAAGTGGATATGCTAATACTCAGAGGCAAGGTTGGCTCCATTACCCAAACAGGATTCAGAGACTGAGTTGACATATATAACTGGGAAAATTCTAAGTCTCGTGGGAAGAAACCCAATCTGAGTTCATACGGTAGGGCTTCATAACTCTTAAATCTATTCCCAGACCTAGTCTAGTTTACAGACACAGTTCATTACTGAAAGGGAGCCTAGATCTCTTTAGAGCTTTACAACAATGCCAGGAGTATATGATGCTTCTCTTTCCTTAAACCATCCTAAACCCTATTATCCAGTGTTGAAGGGGAAGGATAGTATTCTTTCATACTCACTGGAGGTGATTAGATAATGGCGCTGGACTGATCTGATTTCTGGAGTTCTAGAAAAGTGCCATGGTCCACCTTTAAGAATGGAACTTAATAGAGGTCCATTAATAGACTTGGTCCAAAACCACTCTATCTCAAGTGAGATACTCATCCTATAATTTTCCCTCGTTTTAGGATGTAGAAAGGGAATAGATATACTAGCTGGTAGAATCCCCACCTTGGTTACCTGAACTGTGGATTGAGAAATCTTATTGTAGGAAGAAATAATTAGAAGCCCCTAAATGAGATAGTTAACCAGAAGTAATACTGTTCTTTAAGGGGATTATGGAGTTTGGTGATGCTATCAAAGATTTGAAAGATAATAGGTGTGGTGATTCCTACTACATTCTCACTTTTTTTATGACTTTGGTGTAAATGTAAGGTAAAGTCATGGAAAATGACTTTAGATCATTATAACTTTATTTTTACTTTGTTTTTATTACTTTATAATCATAAAGTAAACATAATACTAATTATAGCCACATTTCCATATTTGCTACCTTTTCTGGAACAAATGAACATATACCCTGACATCTTATATATAGCTATTGATTTGGAAAATGTTTTCTTTCACTTTTCACCTGCAAAGATAAGTAAGATAGCTTGCTTTTCTGTGGAGGAACAGAGTATACCACCACTCTCTTATATGAATACTACATATGTCGTCTTGCTTTTTGGTACAATATGATCTGGAGCAATGGTTTTGAATTGAGGCCAATTTTCTGTTTCTGGAAACATTTTTGATTGTTATGGCTGAATTGGAGGGTGCTACTGGCACCTACTGGGTAGAGTTCAGGGACACCAGTAGACACCATACAAAGCCTATAGGAGAGCCCCTGCCACAAAAAGAAGATATCTAGCACGAAATGTCAGTAGTGCCAAGATTATGAAACTCTGGGATTATGAAACTCTGGTCTGGAGGTACCGTGATTATATTACTATCCCATAGAACATCCTGCTGAACTTTATTGATAGTATTAAGCTAATTGGACTTGGTTAGTTGAAATATTTTAGAAGCTTTAGTAAAGTATATGTATGCTAGAGAAAAACCACAAATACAGCAGCAGCTTACCATGACAGTATGGCCTGGGCCATACTGTGGTTTCCACTTTGCACTTTGCACATTCTGCGCTTGAATAACCGTTGACATACTTTTTGGGATTTGGGAAACCTCACTTACCTCATTTCTATACCTTATTCGAATGTATTTATTAGGTAATGTCTAAGGTTGCCAGAATTGAGTAGGAACTGAAACAAGGCAAAGTTCTTACAGCACATATAGGTATTGTTATTAGCAGACAGGGAGGATCTAGGGAACCTCTGACAGGCCTCCACAGTGAGGCCTCTCGGTTTTGTAGTAAGACCACACTTTTGTCGGCTTACAGTGTTCTTCATTTGAAAAGCAAATCTTGGGAGTGCCTGGGTGGTGGTTCAGTTGATTAAGTGTCCAAGTCTTGGTTTCGGCACAGGTCGTGATCTCATGGTTCATGAAACTGAGCTCTGCTTCAGGATCTCCACTAACAGCATGGAGCTTGCTTGGTATTCTCTCTCCCTCTCTGCCCCTCCCCCATGCTCTCTCTCTCTCCCTCTTACTCTGTCTCTCACAAAATAAACATTAAAAAAAAAAAGAAACTCTTGGTTTGCTACTAGATGCTGATATGTTAGACATAAACATGATTATCACTTGAACTCCCTATGATGAGGAGTTATCTACTGTAACAAATCATAAAATTAGACATGTGAAGCAGTATTTGTTATTAAATGAAATAGTAAACACAAGTAGGTTTGGAAAGCACAAGTAACCATGTAGGCATCTCAGATTTATATGCTACTTTTTTTTTATTATCTTGTATGTGAATGTAAAGATATTTTTGCTACTTGTAAATGCTCACTTAAGAATATCTTTTGTGGAAGAGGTTCTCAATCAGGAAGAAAAGATGGTCTGTAGAGTGGATGTCACTCAGTGTCTTGTGGAATTGTCCCTAGTAGAAAGTGGCTATAATGGTATAAGCATGGATTAAAAAACATGCCTTTCCCTTATCAAGCCTGGTCTAGCTATCCCCACTGCAGACTGATTGCCTGATTTACCAACTGTAGGACCCAGTCCTGAGAGCTTCTTACATGCCAATATTCCCCAGAGCATCCAGTATACCAAAAGGTGGTTAAAACTTATCTCTCCTTGTTGCAAATTATCTGCCTGATGTAACTATATATTTTAGGTATGAACTTCTTTTCACTACCCTCAGTGCTTTTATCAACACTCAACATTGTTTGACTTACAAAATGCATTCTTCATTATTATTTTATTCTACACAACATCACTTCTGACAAAGAAACTTATTTGCAACAAAAGAAGTATGGTAGCAAACTCCTGCTTGTGACGAGTGTGTCTTCCTGTGTACCCTAAGCCCAGAAACCACTCACTGATTTTCTGGAATACTGTCCATTGTACTATAATTTGCAGAAAAAAGTTTCTTCCCTAGTGAACATGGTATATATTCACTGAACTCTTTGTTCAGAAATAAGGCAGAAACCACTGTGTTTTGCTGGATCCTTTATAGCCAGAATGCATAGGGTAAGGACCTAAGGAGTGGCAAAAGATTAGTGCCTCTTCCTACTGTAAAAATCCATTGATGCAATTTTTGCTTTCTGCCCTGGACTTGGAGTCCTAGTCCCCAAAGAATGAATACTTCTATCAGAGAACACAGTCATTATTTCCTTCAGGTTAAAGCTGAGACACTACCCTAAATATATTTTTATCTATTTATATTAAATAACAAGAAGAGAAAATGGTCACTGAACAGGCAGAAATGATAGTTCCTAGTTACTAAGGTGAAGAGAAAGTTGGGTTGTTTCTATACAGTGTCTCAAAAAATGTATTTTGGACTGAGAGAATTCAGTTGAGTTACTCTTAACACTCCCACATCCAATAGTACTTGTTAGAAGGGTAACTATGGCAAGCAAACAGATAAAACAGCTGAAGACTTGTAGATGCTATGTAAAATCTCAGGCCTCTTAGATACAGGAAGGAAGTAAAGGGAACACAGCCTGGATGATAGGAAAGGAAGGGATGTTTGTCATCTCAGGCTTTCTGACTAGCTATGAAAGGAACTATAGATATTGTTAATTATCCTACTGCCCTTGTTTTCCTCTGACACCTTATGGAAGACCACTGGTGATGACCAACATTTCAATGTTGGTTTCAGGTGGGAATCCCAATCAACTGGATAGGGATTACCCCAGAATGATTTTTTGCTGAGAGGTTTTTGTGGATTTCTTGTGTTGGAGATATGTTTTTTATCTGAACAAAGATAAAAATGGATGCTAAGAAACCAAAAAAAAAAAAAAAAAAAAAAAAAAGAATGGACAGTGGTGCATATCCTTTGTCCTTTGAGATCTGTCATTCATTTTTTATCACTCTGTTTAAGAGAATAAGCCCCATGGATTCTATTGCCTTGGCACTTTTGCCCCCTGACTTCTAGTTGGGTTTAGCCAGTGGGAGTTTGCATATTGGCAAGAAAAAGTTGTAGTCCTTATTTTCCTAGTGTGTTCCCCACCAGAGTTGGTGCAGAAGTAACTATGTGCTTTTACCTAATTTGCATTTTCTGCAGTGTTTTGGTAACTGCATAGTGATATTGACAACTACTGTTTGTTCCCTTAAGTCTGCCTTTGTAAAAAACTAACCTCATAAAACAATCCACATCCATAAAAACATGTTAAATTTCCTTCAGTTATTCTTTTCTCTGCATTCTACTGTAGTTTTACCTGGTACATAAAAAATATCCATACATATTTTCTAATTTTAGTCTTTTAACAATATTTTGATTTAAAGTTCCTCTTTACAAATAACTGTTTTGAATGAGGTTGTGCTAATACTTTATAGCATGTTGGAAAGCTTGCATTTTCTTCTCTATATTGGAATAGTTTAAATAACACAGAAGTGTTGATTGTTTTTGATTGGGTTTTGATATAAATTCTCTAGTAAAAACATTTCAGATAGGTTGGTTTTAGAGATAAACTTTTGATTCCCATTTCAATTTATTTCAGAATCATAGATCCATACATATTTTGTATAATTTTTTAAAGATATTTTAATGTGTATTATTCTGAGAGAGAGACACAGAGCATGAGTGGGGGAGGGGCAGAGAGAGAGATACAGAATGTGAATCAGTCTCCAGGCTCTGAACTGTCAGCACAGAGCCTGATGTGGGGCTTGAACTCATCAACAGTGAGATCATGACCTGAGCCACACAGGTGCCCCAGAATTTTGTATAATTTAAAGTCAATATTTTTATTTTAAGACATTTCAAGTTTCATGGTAAAAATTATACATAGAATTTTCTAGTGTTTTAGAAAGGTTTTATGTATTTTAGTCATTCTTATTAGATTCATAGTGTGTTGGATTCTATTTTTCTTATCTTGGAGTGGGTTGATAGCCATTAGGTCAGGGGTTTGTATTTTAGAGAAGATAAGTAGATTGGCCATAAGATATTATATTAAAAGTTTTTGTTTTTATTTTATCTTTATAGAAACCCTTATAAGAATGTTTTGAATTTACATCCCAAACTATTTATGTAACCAGTTAATTGTACTTTATGTCACTGTTAACCATGAGATGAATCTGTTAAAAGGTTAGGCTCTTAAGTCTCAGAGATTTTGGAAGCAGTTAATCTAGTCCCTTTTTTTTTCTGTAAAATGTGGAAAGTAACTGTACTTCTTCTATAAGATGTTTCTGGGGATTAGATAATACATGATAGGAAAGGATCTTGCATAAGATGACCACTCAGTAAATATAACTATTATTGCTATTAACATAAATAAAGATCAAATATAAGGGAGGCATGATAAGCAAGAATCTGGTGAGTCATACAAACAGTTAAAACTTCAAGGTTCATAGTCACTGAATGAAGAAAGATAGTAAATGAAGAAAAAGAATTTGCTTTGGCAAACCCAGGGGAAAACTTTCAATAAAGTGGAATTTGAACTGAGCTTGAACAAAGGGTATGATTTCAGAGCAAAAGCATATGATGTGGTCATCTTAGGCAAGGTATATAATGTTGAATGATATTTACGTTTTAAACTTGACTAGAAAATAGATGTTATGAACAGATTTTGGAAAATCAGGCAGAGAAAGTGTTTTTTGAGAATGATGATGAATTTTGTTTTCAACATACTAGGTAGAAATTTGGCATTAGAAATATAGTTCTAGAGCATAAGAGATACTGAAAGGTTAAAACTGAGATTTGGAGTCATCTTTTCAGTCTCTACATTTGTGACTGTGGATGTTCATTTCAAAGGAGAGGGGTATTAAGAAAGAAGGTGAAAGGCAAAATCTTAAATCTTGGCAATAGGAGTCATTAAGTGAACACTGACAAAACTAACTCTGTAAATTATCCACACAAGTGGTAAAATTTTTAATTACTTAATGTTCTTTTGTTTTATTTGACCTCTTTGTCATACTTGAAACCACCATTCTTCAAAAGTGTGTTTTATAAACATATTCTGTGAGATATTATACATCAATGGAGAAAAAAGTAACTTAAATATGGGACATGTTGTGAAATACCTTATCATTACGTTATAAATGCATGCTTATTACTCTAAGAGGAGGGTGTAATTAATAGGGTATTTCCCTCACTGATTTGACCATAGGAGGCTTTGGCTCATGGAAATTGTCAGAAATGTAGGATTCCATAAAATATACTTGGAAAATCTTGCTTTATAACTCTCTAGGTGATGGTTCAGCTTATTAAATGGTAGCTCAGAGATGATGGAGAATACAATGATGGATTAGAAGATTATAATCAGAATATTGGGTTATGTTAGCAAAATCTGACTATGCATAACATGTGACTCAGGGCTTCAGTTTCCTCATTTATAAAATGACTAAAGTTGTAAAAGTTAGGTTAGGAAGTGAGTATTGAGAAGCACCATAAAGTATAACTATTTATTTATATAATTTTTTCCTCTTGAGCAATATAATCTGAGTACATAAGGATATATTTCACTTTTTTTTAAAGCTTATTTATTTATTTATTTATTTATTTATTTATTTTGAGAGAGAGAATGTGTGCACAAATGGGGGAGGGACAGAGAGAGAGGGAGATACAGAATCCCAAGCAGATTTTGCACTGTCAGCATGGAGTCTGTTGTGGGGCTCAATTTCATAAACTGTGAACTCTGAGTTCATGACCTGAGCCAAAATCCAAAGTCAACACTTAACCAACTAAGCCACCTAGGTGACCCTAGGATATATTTAATTTTAGTGACAGGTCTATATGTTATTTTTCAGAAGGTGTTATTCATATTTTAACTAAAGCGTTTCTCATTTGTACATTCATAATTTGACCGCTGACAATTTTAGAATTTCTTATCCTTTCTTATATTGTACTCAGTAGCCTCTGGTCACCTGTGTATTCTGAAGTCATTTAGAAGTTCTTGTGACACTTGGTATACAGTATACTGCTGGTATTCTCTGCAAAGAATATTCTCAGTAGTCCATACATCTGTGCAATTTGGAGTGTCTCTTCAAAGTCCAGTCTAGGTTCTGTGTTGGTAATGACTGTTCATGTCATGTTTCTCTGGCACCCAGTTATGGAAATTGAAGTATATAGATTTACATACATATCTTTTTTTTTATTTTAGGGACATTTTCTTAGATTATATCTTCCTTAGTGACACTTTCTTAAAATTATTCCATGCCCCCCCGTACTTAAATTATGTGTATATATGATCTCTTTTCACCACTGTATACAGTTAACATTTCCTCTGCTTCTTTGTCACTTATTGCTCTCACTTTTCTCATTTCTATACTATATGACTATTACTGTTTTTTCAGTCTCTTCCTCTTTGTGCTGCTTTCAGTTTATCTTCATTTTAATGGGGTTTTAATTTTTCTCTTTTTTCCTGAGCTCTGCCACTTATGTTTCATCTCTGCTTTCTTTCTCTCACATTTCTAAATTATTTCATTTCCGCTGTGCTGTCTTCCTTCAGGTAAATAATTGCTTTGTTTCATGATGTAATGTGTGTTCACAATTTTCATCTGCACCACGAAAACACTTTTGTGGTCAGTGTCCTAATTTTAATTTAGTAAAGTATGTTGCTTTTTCCATTTACAGCATCTTTATATAGATGCTGTTATAGCTCCTTTTGAAAACCACTTTCTCGACACAGGTTCCCATAGGAGGTGAGTGAGCAGGCTGGCATCTTAGGCAGATTGGTTGCACGGGCAAAGGCTTTCTCATCTTTTCAGTTCCCACAAAGATAGACTCCTGAATTGTCTGAGATTCCATGTGCAACCTTTTGCCACCCACCCTCTATTTTTATGAACAATAGCAGCCTAAGAAGTCGCTGCTGCCACCTGGCTCATCTCCTGTTCCTACATCAGCTGGATGAGGACTTCAGAATGTGGTTCCTCACATTCAGGAAGAATGTGCCTTCTTAAGTCTTCTACCACCAGCTGCCCTTAGCCCTGGGCAAGGAGGGCCATGCCCTGAGCTGTGCGCATAGAAGGACCCATATCACAGACAAAAACTGAAAGCTAACTTTTCTCTTTAAAGAAACTTTTCTATTTTTATTTTTTAAGTTTATTTATATTGAGAGAGACAGAGACAGCACAAGTGAGGAAGGGGCAGAGAGAGAGATTCCCAAGCAGGCTCTGTGCTGCCAGTGCAAAGCCTGCTGTGGGGCTCACAAAGCCGTGAGATCCTGACCAGAGCTGAAATCAAGAGTTGGATGCTTAACCTACTGAGCCACCCAGGCATCCCTAAAGAAATGCTTTTAAAGGAAGGTTTTTGAAAGACTGGTGGGAGGATTAGTGAAAAGAGGTTGTAGGAGAGGCATCTGGGGATGAGCTACACTCTCTTGGTCAGATGTTGGTTAGAGACTTGGGCCTGGGCAGGTTTAAACAAAATCAACAGTCCTTTCTCTTTCTTCGAGGCAGTGGCTGGGAGATGGGAAAGGGAGATGGGGGAGAAAACTACAATCATTCTCTGGGAAGGAAGAAAGAGAGTCTGGTTTTGATTAAAGTCAGCCACCTCAAATTACCTGGTACAGGTAATTAGGCAGATTGGGTTCCCTAGTAAACTGTTTCTTCTCAGGAGGTATGGACACCTCCTGAAAAATAAAAAACAAAAAAACAAACTCAAATTTGAGTTGAGGAGTGAAATCTCATCTCAAACTGCAGCATCCTGCCCTACCCCTGGCAGTAGAATGGGCCCAGAAGAAAACATGGTTTCTAAACTTCAAGGTTGGAAGGTAAATAATTGCCTGGGGACAGCAGGCTCTGGGCCTCTGAGTGGGGATGAGGGTTGGGCTGGGCTGGGTATTTACCTTATACATACCCTGGTATGTAGGTTTTCTTTTTCCCTTTTGTCTTTAGCTTCTGCACACGTTAGTGGGCAGGAGTGGACACTGGTTTGTCCTTTAAATGAAATTCTAAGCCTTAGTTTTATTGGGAGCCTTCCCTTTGTTTATAAACAGTGTAGGCACTCCCTCTTGTGGCGTATTGTCAAATCCCATGCTTTTAAATTAGCGTTGGAAGTATTGTGCCAGAAATGTTTTCATTTCTCAATAGATGTTGAAACTCTAGGTTCAAGTAGTTACCTCAACTAATGATACTGCAGAATTCACATAATAGATAAACCTAGCTTTTTTAAAAGCTATGTTAGTACAAGTGAAATTTAATAAATGATTTAATATTTTATGGTGCAATCGTCTTCAGATCACTGTGTATTTCTGAATAGGCTGAAATGTACCCTTTCATAGTTTTTGTTTTTGTTTTCCTCAGGAAAGGTTAATTATATGAGATTTGAAGTATGTTTAAATATTTGTCTTTTGCCTTTATATGTGAATGATAGTTTGAGTATAAAATTTGTGAGTCACATTATTTTTCACTGATTACTTTCTGTAATCATTCCTTTGCTTTATGAGATTAATGTTGCTCTAGAGAAGTCTGATGCCAGCCAAGTTGTTTATTTCCCTCTACATAAGTGACTATCTTTTTTCTTGACTGTACTTGTCTCTCTTTATCTTTAAAATCCAATAACTTTATAAGGGAATGTCTTAAAAGTCCTGAATCAAATTTTCCTGGATGTTCTATGCTCTTTTAAATTATAGATCAGCCTTCACTTATTTCAGGAAAGTTTCCTAAGATTTACCTTGGAGTATATGTTTTTTTCTATTCTGATTGATGATACACATATTTGATTTTCTTTGTCTGGATCTCATGTCTATAATTTTCTCTCTAATCTTTTAAGTCCTAGTTTTTGTTTACTTAATTTTGTTTATATTTCAAGTCACAAGTATGTATTATGTCTTCTTGGGATTCTCATAGTGCTATTCTTTTTTTTGCCCATTTTGATGTATTTTTATTTCTATGGTAGTTCTCATTTTTGTTTCATGCTTTTTCTAAGTTTTTTCAGCCCATTTCCCCCCCCTTCTCTTATTCATCACATTTATGAGCCTATTAAATCCCTGTTTTCAGGGGTGCCTGAGTGGCTCAATCACTTAAGCATCCGACTTTGACTCAGGTCATGATTTTACAGTTCCTGAGTTGGAGCCCTGCCTCTGGTTCTGTGCTGACATCTCAGAGCCTGGAGACTGCTTCAAATTCTGTGTCTCCCTCTCTGCTCCTTCCCTGCAGATTCTCTTTCTCTCTTTCTCAAAAATAAATGAACATTAAAAAAAAGTTTAAATCCCTGTTTCCAGCTTTTGATTTTAAGAAGCAATTGTTGGGGCGCCTGAGTGGCTCATTTGGTTGAGGATCTGACTTTGGAATAGGTCATGAACTCATGGTTTGTGAGTGTGAGCGCCGCTTCAGGCTCTAAGCTCAAAGCTCAGATTCTCTGACAGTCTGCTTCAGATTCCCTGTCTGTCTCCCTCTCTCTGCCACTCTCCTGCTCCCTTGCTCATGCTCTCTCTCTCTCTAAGAATAAACATTTAAAAAAAAAAAAAGGGATCATGTGCCAAGGAATGTGCAAAGCTTTTAGAAGCTGATAGAAACACTCAATGATTGTCAAGGAAATGGAGATGTCAGTTAAACAATTGGAGATGTCAGTTAAACAATTCCAAAACAACCATTACTTCAACAATTTAATGAGCATGGAAAGGATTCTTCTCTAGAACCTCAAATAAGGCAGTCAGCTGACAGCCTGTTTGAGACTAGTCAGAGAACCCAGCTGAGCTGTGCCAAACTCTTGACCCATGGAAACAGTAAAATAATATATTTGTGCTGTTTCAAATTAAGTTTGCATAGTATGTTATGCAGCAATAGAAAACTAATACAAACATCTCACAAAAAAGTTAGCCAAGGAATAATTTGCCTCATTCAAAGCTGAATAAAAAAGAGGGAAAGCAAATGACATGGCAAAACAGTCTCCAGAAAAAGTTATTATGATGTAGATTCAAAAATTATCATATTGCCATACTTTAAATGTGATGACACAATTGCTTCCTTTAATTTTTTAAAATCTTTATTTATTTTTGAGAAACAGAGAGAGACAGAGTGCAAGCAGGAGAGCAGCAGAGAGGGAGACACAGAATCCAAAGCAGGCTCCATGCTCTGGGCTGTCATCACAGAGCCTGAAGCGGGGCTGGAACTCACCAACTATGAGATCATACCTGAGCTGTAGCCACTTAACCGACTAAACCACCCAGGTTCTCTGGCAGATGGTCCTTTTCATCTTTAAAGCCGCAAAAACTTGTAGAATCCCTACTTGGCTTCAGACTCTTAACATATGTTGCTGCTGCCACAGGGAGGAAACCTCTCTTTAGAGGGCTCATGTGATTGGATTGAGCACAAGTAGAAAATCTCCTTCCTAATTCAAAGTGAATTGATTAATAATCTTATTCTGCAGAAACTCTTTGCCACTGTACATTAATCAAAGATGTAGTAATGTCCTATTCATGGTCCCAGGAATTAGGATGGTGAATCTCAGAGGACCATCGTGGAGTTCTTGCATAACAATATTTTATGTAGGAGAGGGACTGGAACCCTGTTCTGGACAAGTGGGGATTCTCTACAGTTGAAATGGATGTTCCTCATAAGTAAACTTTTGAGCTTTTACCTTTTTTCCCAAATACAGATATTACTGTTCAAATTTAGAATCTTTCTGTGGCACCTCACCTCTGTACAAACTGTATTTTTCTGCCCCATCTCACTTGCTTCAAGGTCATCATAGGTAGACAGTTTTCATACAGTTTGTCCACATTTATTTCTAAGTATATTTAGTTTATTTTTCCTATTGTAAATTGTTTTTATCTTCTATCACATCATCCAACTTGAACATGTGATACCTACTGACTTTTCATGTGTTAATTTTATATTTATAAATAAACTTCTATTACTGAATTTTCTTATTGGTTTTAGTAGTTATTCCATTGAGTTTTTTCACTGTCCTTGAAAGACATTTATAATTTCTGCTTACAGAGAGGTTTACCTCTTCATTCTTGATTATAGACATCAGGTTCTTTCTCCCCACAATACAATATTGAAAAGTTGCAAAGATAGGGAGTATCCTTGTCTTACTTCTGACTTTAGCAGTATATATGTATGCATATGCATGTATATACCTATACTTACATGCCCATATATTTATTTTACCATGTTAGAGAATTATCTATTCCTGTTTTATGTTGATTATATGATTTGTTGTTGACATTTGTCATATATCTACTTAAAATCTATGAAAGTGATCATTTGATTTTTCTAATTAAATCTAGTATATTAAATTTTCTTAATAAATTTCCTAGCATGCATCTTTAAAAATTCATGCTATATTTTTTAATATATTGCTGGATTTTGTTGCTAATACTTTTTTGGTATTGATATTTACATATGATTGGTTGGTCTATGAGTTTCTTCTGTTGTTCATTTTTACATGTTGATATCAATATTACCAAATATTTTGGTAATTTATGGGGCCTGTGGGTGGCTCAGTTGGTTAAGTATTCAATTAGATTTTGGCTCAGGTCATGATTTCATGGTTCCTGAAATCCAGCTCTGCATCTGGCTCTGCAACTGACAGTGTGTAGCCTGCTTGTGATTTCTTTTCCTCTCTCTCTGCCCCTCCCCTGCTCGTGTTCTCTTTCCCTCTCTCTCTTTCAAAATAAATAAATAAACTTAAAAAAATATTTTGGTAATTTTAATCCTTTTTCTATATTCTGGAATAATTTAGGTAGAATTAGGTGTGTATATTATTATTATTATTATTGTCATTATTATTTAATATTTAAAGTCTTGGCAAAATCGATCTCTGAAACTTTTTAGTCTTGGGAATTAATTTTTTGGTTTTCAACTATATTTGCTAGAAATTTGCTCTAAGTAGTCTCTTGTGAATTTTAAAAAGTCATTTTCTTCTAGTTCATTTCCTTTTTTTCCATGTATTTATATAGTTGTAATTTTCATTACATTAGCCAGTGGCTTATTTTACTGGTTATTTCAAAGGATTTACTTTTTATTAACATTATTTTTTATTTCATTAATCATATTTCTAGTCATTTTAAATTCTTTATTGCTTTAATTAGGGAGCCCTCCTCATTGTTTGCCTTTTTAGTATCTTTTTTCCAGATATTCTTTTGCATTTTATTTCCTCCATAGATATTCTATCATAAGCTCTTCTTGCTCCAGGAGTATGAGTGTTGGGGGTAACTCATTAATGTGTGTCTTATTTTATATTTTTAATTTTAATTTTCCTTTTTCTGTTTGGTTCTTTTTTGTTTGAATGAGATGCTTTCCTGTAAGTACTACTTTAGCTGTAGCATATGAAGTTTGATATATGTTTTTTCTAGTATTATAATTTTTGACATTTTCAGAATTCCAAAATTTTTGATCCAAAAATAATCTGAGTTAAAATTTTTTTGAGTTTACATTTTTTGAATTCAATTTTTTATGTTCATTTTCATTTTCTATTGTATTATAAATTTCTAGCTTTATTTCATTTTGGTTATAGAATGTTATTGTTATCTACTCTTTGGAATATAGATAGATAATAGATATTTTTATAGCATAATATTTGGTCAGATTTTTTTTTAGAGTTGTCCTTGGGACCTAAAAATAGAAGACATAATTTTATCACAGTATAAAATTTGACATGTTTCCCTAAATGCAATGTTACTGATAATATTGTTTAGGTCTTATCTATCCTTGCTTGTTTAATTTTAATTTTTAATATAAATATTGTCAAGTTAGCTAACATACAGTGTATACAATGTATCCTTGCTTATTTTTAATAATTTTCTCTCTTGGACTGAGAAAAATTGAAATTAAAGTTTCTTTTTTACATTTTTCTGTCTATTCTCATATCTCATACTATCTGCTTAGTTAAAATTGTTGCTATATATTTTAATTTTTAATTTTTATGAAAATGTAAGTCTTTAGTTGTAATTGGTTGTTTTATTGTATACTTAATTTTTTTAAGCTAAACTTGCTATTTAGAACAATTTTAGATATACAGAATAATTTTGAAAATATATAGAGAGTTTCAAAGTATACCGCAACCATTTCCCCTTATTATTATTTTTTTAAACTTTATTTTAGAGAGAGAGCACACAAGTGGGAGAAAGGGGCAGAGAGAGAGAATGTTAAGCAGGCTCTATGCTTAGCAGGAAGCCTGACACGGGGCTCCATCCCACAGCCCTGGGATCATGATCTGAGCCAAAATCAGAAGTCTGGCACTGAACAGACTGAGGAACCCAGGTGCCCCAATTTCCCCCTATTATTAAGATTTTACTTTGTATGCTACATTTTTAATGATTAATGAACTAATATTGATATATCATCTGTTAATGTTTATACTTATTATTTGAAGTCATGTTTCCCTCACTTTTTTCTAGTGCCCTTTTTCTTTTCTTTCTTTTTTTTCCAAATTTTTGTTTAAATTCTATTTAGTTAACATACTGTGTTAAATTGGGACCAGGAGTAGAATTTAGGGATTCATCACTTAGATATACCTCCCAGTGGTCATCACAAGTGCCCTTGTTAATGCCCGTCACTCTTTTAGCCCATTCTCCATCCATGTCTCTCCATCAACCCTCTTTGTTTTCTATAGTTAAGAGTCTTTTATGGTTTGCTTCCCTCTCTCTTTTTTCTTCTTCCCCTATGTTTATCTGTTTAGTTTCAAATTCCACTTAAGTGAAATCATGATATTTGTCTTTCTTTGACTTATTTCACTTAGTATAATACAGTCTAGCTCTGTCCATATGGTCTATGGTATATATATATATATATATCACATCTTCTTTATCCATTTATGAGTCAATGAATATTTGGGCTCTTTTCATAATTTGGATCTTGGTGATAATTCTGCTGTAAACATTGGGGTATATGTTTCCTTTGAATCAATATTTTTGTATCTTTTGGGTAAACACCTAGTAGTGCAATTGCTGGGTTGTAGAGTAGTTCTATTTTTTAATTTTTTGAGGAACCTTAATACTGCTTTCCAGAGTGGTTGCACCAGTGTGCATTCCTACCAACAGTGTAAGAGAGTTCCCTATTCTTTGCATCCTTGCCAACATCTCTTGTTTCCTGTGTTATTAATTTTAGCCATTCTTACAGGTATGAGTGGTATCTCATAGTTGGTTTGATTTGTATTTCCCTGATGATGAATGATGTTAAGCATCTTTTCATGTGTCTATTAGCGATCTGTATGTCTTTTTTGGTGAAATGTCTATTCATGTCTTCTTCCCACTTCCTCACTGGATTATTTGTTTTTTGGGTGTTGAGTTTGATAAGTTCATTATAGATTTTGCATACTAACCTTTTATGAGATATGTCATTTGCAAATATCTTCTCCCAGTCCATCAGTTGCCTTTTAGTTTTATTTGTTGATTGTTTCCTTCACCATGCAGAAACCTTTCATCTTGTTGAGGTCCAAATAGTTCATTTCTGATTTTGTTTCCCTTGCCTCCAGAGACATGTCTAGTAAGTTATTGCGGCTGAGGTCAAAGAGGCTTCTGACTCTGTTCTTGTTTAGGAGTTTGATTGTTTCCTGTCTTACATTTAGGTCTTTCTTCCATTTTGAATTTATTTTTGTGTGTAGTGTAAGAAAGAGGCCCAGTTTCATTCTTCTGCGTGTTGTCCAGTTTTCCCAGCACCATTTGCTGAAGAGACTTTTTTCCATTGGATATTCTTTCCTGCTTAGTTGACCATACCGTTGTGGGTCCATTTCTGGATTTTATTTTCTGTTCCATTGATCTATATGTGTCTGTTTGAGTGCCAGTACCATATTGTCTTGATGGCTACAGCTTTATAATATAGCTTGAAGTCTGGAATTGTGATACCTCTAGCTTTGCTCTTCTTTTTCAAAATTGCTTCAGCTATTCAGGATCTTTTGTGGTTCCATATAAATTTTAGGATTGTTTGTTCTAGCTTTGTGAAAAATTCTGGAGGTATTTTCATAGGGATTGCATTAAATGTATGTATTGCTTTGGATAGTATAGACATTTTAATGATATTTGTTCTTTCAATCCATGAGCATGGAAGGCTTATCCATTTCTTTGTGTCCTCTTCAGTTTTTTTTTTTTTTTTTTAAATCAGTGTTTTATAGTTTTCAGAGTCTTGGATAATCTTTTATTTCTTTGGGTAGGTTTATGCCTAGGGTATCTTATGGTTTATGGTGCAGTTGTAAATGGGACTGATTCCTTTATTTCTCTTTCTGCTGCTTCAGTATTAGAATATAGAAATGCAGCAGATTTCTGTATGTTGATTTGTATTGTGTGATTTTACTGAATTTGTGTATTAGTTTTAGCATTTTTTTGGTAGTCTTTTGGGTATTCTACATAGAGTTTCATGTTGTATGCGAATAGTGAAAGTTTGACTTCTTCCTTGCCAGTTTGGATGCGTTTTTATTTCTTTTTGTTGTCTGTTTCCTGAGGCTGGGACTTCCAGTACTATGTTAAATAACAATGGTGAGAGTAGATACCCTCGTCTTGTTCCTGACTATGGAGGAAAAATTAGTTTTTCTCCATTGAGGATGATATTAGCTGTGGGTCTTCTGTTTATGGCCTTTATGGTGTTGAGATATGTTCCTTCTATCCCTACTTTATTGAGGGTATTTATTAAGAATGGATGCTTTACTTTGTCAAATGCTTTTTCTCCATCTACTGAGAGGATCATATTGTTCTT
This sequence comes from Hyaena hyaena, assembly GCF_003009895.1. Classification (NCBI taxonomy): domain Eukaryota; kingdom Metazoa; phylum Chordata; class Mammalia; order Carnivora; family Hyaenidae; genus Hyaena; species Hyaena hyaena. Next base: position 191,639 of record NW_024081610.1, read on the forward strand.
ATTCTTTCTTTTATTAATGTGGTGTATCACATTGATTGATTTGCCAATATTGAATCACCCTTGCCTAGGAATAAATTCCACTTGATCATAGGGAATAATTTTTAAAAAAATTTTTCTTAATGTTTTTATTTCTGAGAGAGAGAGAGAGAGAAAGCGTGAGCAGAGGATGGTCAGAGAGAGAGAGGGAGACACAGAATCTGAAACAGGCTTCAGGCTCTGAGCTAGCTGTCAGCACAGAGCCTGATGCGGGGCTGGAACCCACGAACCGCGAGATCATGACCTGAGTTGAAGTCAGGTGCTTAGCAGACTGAGCCACCCAGGTGCCCTGTGAATAATTCTTTAAATGTACTGTTGGATTTGATTTGCTGGTATCTTGTTGAGAAGTGTTGCATCCATGTTCATCAGAGATATTGGTCTGTAATTCTCATTTTTAGTGGGGTCTTTGTCCAGTTTTGGAATTAAGGTAATGCTGGTCTGGTAGAATGAATTTGGAAGTTTTCCATCCATTTCTACTTTTTTGGAAAACTGATCAGAGCATGTATTAACTCTTCTTTATTTATTTATTTATTTTTTTAAATGTTTTATTTATTTCTAGGAGAGAGAGAGAGAGACAGCGTGAGCAGGGGAGGGTCAGAGAGAGAGGGAGTCACAGACTGAAACAGGCTCCAGGCTCTGAGCTGGCAGTCAGCACAGAGCCCGACGCGGGGCTCGAACCCACGAACCGCGAGATCATGACCCGAGCGAAAGTCGGACGCTTAACCAACTACGCCACCCGGGCGCCCCTGTATTAACTCTTCTTTAAATATTTGATATAATTCCCCTGAGAAGCCATCTGGCCCTGGACTTTTGTTTGTTGGGAGATTTTTAATTACACTGATACAATTTCTTTGCTGATTATCAGTCTGTTCAAATTTTGTATTTCTTCCTATTTCAGTTTTGGAAGTTTATGTGTTTCTAGGAATTTATACATTTCTTCCAGATTGGACAATTTGTTAGCATATAATTTTTCATAATATTCTCTTATAATTGTATTTCTGTGATGTTGGTTGAGATCTTTCCTCTCTTGTTTGTGATTTTATTTATTTTGATCCTTTCACTTTTCTTTTTGTTAAGTCTGGCTTGGGGTTTATCAATTTTATTAATTTTTTCAAAGAACCAACTCCTAGTTTCATTGATCTATTCTACTGTTTTTGTTTGTTGGTTGGTTTTTACATTATTTATTTCCAATTGAATCTTTATTTCCCTTCTTCTGCTGGCTTTAGGCTTTATTTGTTTTTCCTTTTCTAGCTTCCTTAGTTGTAAAGTTAGGTTGTATATCTGAGAAATTTTCTTGCTTCTTGAGACAGACCTGTATTGCTATATACTTCTCTCTTAACGACCGCTTTGGCTACATCCCAGAGATTTTGGACCATTGTATTTTCATTTTTCACTTGCTTCTATGTATTTTTAACTTCTTTAATTTCTTGGGGCCATTTATTTTTCAGTAGGATGTTCTTTAACCTCCATGTATTTGGTCTTCCTGAACTTTTTCCTGTGGTTGACTTCAAATTTCATAGGTGGGAAAATATGCATGGTATAATCTTAGTCTTTTTGTATTTGTTCAGGCCTGATTTCTGATCAGTATGTAATTTATTCTGGAGAATATCCTATGTGCACTTAAAAGAATGTGTATTCCACTGCCTTAAGGTAAAATATTCTGAATGTATCTGTTAAATCAATCTGGTCCAATGTGTCAATCAAAGCCATTGTTTTCTTATTGATTTTCTGCTTAGATGATCTTTCCATTGGTGTAAGTAGGTATTTAGAATCCCCTATTATTACTGTCTTATTATCAATGAGTTTCTTTATGTTTCTGATTAATTGATTTACATATTTGTGTTCTAACAAGTTTGGGAGCATAATTGTTTACAGTTGTTAGATCTTATTGGATAGACCCCTTTATTATGATATAGTGCTCTTCTTTATCTCTTATTACAGTCTTTGGTTTAAAATCTAGTTTGGGGAGCCTGGATGGCCCAGTCAGTTAAGTGTTTGACTTTGGCTCAGGTCATGATCACGCAGTCCATGAGGGCGGGCTCCGTGCTGACGGCACAGCCTGAAGCCTCCTTCGGATTCTGTGTCTCCTTCCCTCTCTCTGCTCCTCCCCTGCTCATTCTCTGTCTCTCTCTGTCTCAAACATAAAATAAACATTAAAAAAATAAAATAAAATCTAGTTTGTCTGATATAAGTATGGCTATTCCAGCTTTCTTTTGATGTCCATTAGCATTTTAAATGGTTGTACATTCACTATTAATCTACAGGTGTCTTTAGGTCTAAAATGAGTCTTTTGTAGACAGTATATTGATGGGTCTTGTTTTTTGTTTGTTTGTTTTTATCCATTCTGATACCCTATATGTTTTAAGGGGAACATTTCAATTCAGAGTGATTATTCATAGATACGAACTTAGGCCATTGTATTACTTGTAAAGTCACTGTTTCTGGTGATTTTCCATGTTCCTTTGTAGTCTTTGTCACTTTCAGTTTTTCTTTCCCATTCAAGGGAAACAGTTCTTGCAAGGCTGGTGTAATGGTCATGAACTCTTAGTTTTTGTTTGTCTAGCAAACTCTGTATATCTTCTTCTATTCTAAATGACAGCCTTGCTGGATGAAGTATTCTTGGCTACATATTTTTACCATTCAGCATGTTGAATATATCATGTCACTCCCTTCGGGCCTGCCAAGTTTCTGTTGATAGGTCTGCTGCTAACCTATTTGTCTTCCCTTGTAAGGTAGAGATTTCTTTTCCCTTGTTGCTTTTAGGATTTTTTCCTTAAGTCCATAATTTGCAAATTTGACTATGTATGTCTTGGTGTTGGCCTGCTTTTTTCTTTTTATTTTAATGAGAGAGCTCTGTGCTTGGATTTGGATGTCTGCTTCCTTCCCCAGATTAAGAAATTTTCCAGGTATAATTTGTTCAAATAAACTTCCTGCTGTCTTCTTTTTTCCTCTCTTCTTTTGAGACTCCTAAGATAGGAATGTTATTATGCTTTATGGAGTTGCTGAATTCCCTGAGTCTACATTCGTGATCTAATATATTTCTTTTCCTCTCTTTTTAGCTTCATTGTTTTCATAATTTTATCTTCTGTATCACTTAATTCATTCCTCTGCTTCTCCCATCCTATGGTTATTACATCCAGTTGACTTTGCATCTTAGTTATAACATTTTTAGTTTAGACCTGACCAGTTTTTACGTCTTTTATTTCTGCAGTAAGGGACTCCCTGGTGTCTTCTATGCTTTTCTCAACCCCAGCTAGTATCTTTATGATTGTTGTTTTAAATTCTGGATCAGGAATATTATATATATATATATTTTAATGTTTTTATATGAGAGCGAAAGAATGAGTGGGGGAGGGGTAGAGAGAGACAGAGAATCTGAAGCGGGCTCTGCACTAACAGACAAGAGCCTGATATGGGGCTCAAACTCATAAACCATGAGATCATGACCTGAGCCAAAGTCCAATATTTAACTGATCCAGCTACTCAGGCACCCCTCCATATATCTATTTTGATTAGATGCCTGGCTGTGACCTTTTCTTGTTCTTTCTTTAGGGATGAATTCCTGCATCTTGGCATTTTGTCTAGGTCTCTTCTTCTCTGTGTTAGGAAAACCTCTGTGTTTCCTGCTCCTTAGAAAAATGGCTTTATGAAGAAGAGGTCATATACTGTCAGAGTCTGGTGCTTCAAGAAAGGTCTCTGTTGTATGCTATGTGCACTTTGCTGCTGTGTTTTGTCTGCTCTTTTTTAGGGCAGTCTTCTGCAGAGTTTTTCTTGCCTGCTTGCCTGCAGTAGGAAGCACTTGGATCTTGTGCAGAGTGTGGCAGGTTTTAACTAGGTATGCTCTGTCTGGTCTGCTTGTTAAAAGAGGCCATATCCTATTTCCACTAGAACTGAAACTTTGCAGCCCTCTCTGGTTTGATTTGGCATGTGTATGGGGGAGTTTTGTGCTTGTCTTTTGCGGGGAAGAGCCCGCTATTCTTATTCTCAGGCACACATGCCCTAGTAATGAAGCACTTGCAGAGTGGAGAGGTGTGGGCCTTGGTGTAGTGGCTGAGGGCTTCACTGTTGGTGCTCCATAAAGTCAGTCCGTGCTGATGGGTGGGTGAAAAAAATGATGCCAACCCTCTTCTTCCTCCCTGGGGAGGGAAGCTTGCTCCCACCATTGTCCAGGAAGCCTTCACAGAAGAGCAAACATTTTCCCTTCATGTCTCCCAGGCTTCCCTCAAATCCCTACTTTCACCCTGTCTGTGTCTGGGCTGTCTGCTTTCCCAGCAGTGCAGTGCATCTGTGTTTTATCTCAGGTATACTGACTGAGTTTCAAAACTCCAAACTTTAGGGAGCCAGCATGGCGTGGACCTGTAATGGTCTTCTCAGGGAGGGTTGCTGCATTGGGGAGAGTGCCAGTTTGTCCCAGAAGTGCAGTCACACCAACAGGCAGGGGCATGGAGTTTAAAACACAGCAAAAAAACCAGAATCCAAGTTTGCCACCCTTAGCAGATGTCTCTTCCCCTATGCTAAGGAATGGGACAGTGCAGTGGAGCCTGCTGGCTCTTTTGTTCCCTGAGAGGTAATGATACCTCTCCCAGATATTCTTCAAGAAGGAAAAACTTCGTCCTCACAGTGTGTTCCAGGGGATCCTCAGATTGCACCATCCACTCTCAGGCCTCCACCATCCTCCACAGGAGCACATCTGCACTTGCTGGGCTCCACACTACCACAGCAAAGACTTATAAAACTCCAATTTATGAGCTCTGTTGGTTGAAAAAACTCACAATAATCAGTCCATACTTTTAAGGAAGTGTTTTTCTTGTGCTATCCTCTGTACACTGCCATTTCCCTACCCCCCACCAATCTCTCTGTCTCTCTCCTCTCTCCGTGATCAAAGCTCCCCTCTCTTCACTAGTACCCGTGATCCTTTTCTACCCTAAATCACACCTCCACACCTTCTATAGTGTAGCCTCTTCTTTCTCTCTAGTTGTGCAGTTTGGTGTCTCAGTCTTCATACAGGTTTCCTGGGTGTTCAGAATGATTAGATATTTATCTACCTGTGTTTGAAGGATGAGGCAAACCACTTACTACTCCACCATCTTAATCTCACCTCCCCAGGCTGGATTCTTTCACTTAGCAATATGCACTTCAGAGTCATCCATGCCTTTCTGTGGCTTCGTATGTCATTTCTTTTTATCAATTCTAAGAAAAGCAATAGAAACAAATTATTCAGAAATAGTAGAGTAGTATATTGGATATAGTAGTATTCACAAGTAGATCTTTTGCCTTGTTTATTTGGGGGGAAATGATAAAAGAAGATGTTAACTATTAAACATTTATGCAGTACTGTGAAATGGGTCAGAGCTGGGCTGAGATATTGATATCTCAAAGCTTAGATACTGAAGTAATTACAAATGATTTGAGTCAGAGAAAGACTGCAATGATTAGTGACATAAAACTGAGTGTCTTGAATAAAAAAGGCTCTTTGGTTAGTCCAACAGAATGCTACATCCCTGTCTTCTCCCACTAAACTATATTACATATGAATTAAAAATACAATTGAAAAACGCAAACCCACGTGTTTAAATTGTGTGTCTACTTATACATACAGGTTTGTTTCAATCAATACAGTCCTGGAGATGTATTTTCTCTTCCTTATGACTTTCTTAACATTTTCTTTTCTCTAGCTTACTTTACTGTAAAAATATAGTATATAATACATGTAACATACAAAATATATGTTAATTAACTGTTTATCAGCAACAATTCTCATCAAAAGCAGGGTATTAGTAAAGTTTTGGGAAGTTACAAGTTATACATGGATTTTTAACTGCAGGGTTTCGTGTTCCAACCCCTGCATTGTTCACCAGTCAACTGTAAAGTGTTAGGATAAGATCATGTTACTTTGTATGTTACTTTTGAGAAAAAAAGGCTTTTATAAGTCAAATATCGGGACCTATGAAGTAAATTTGAAACATTCACAGAAAAAATACATAAGTAGCTAATAAAATAAAAATGCTTGAATGTATTGATGACCTTAAAAATTGAATTGAAAAAAATGTGATATTTTTTAACCAATGAGATTGGTAGTAATTTAATTTTATTATGCAGAGTGTTGCTGTGTTGACTGCATATTTGTTTAAATTTTTGATAAGGTAGTTTGGCAATATCAAAGTATAAATATTTATACACTTTGACTTAGCAGTTCCACTTTTTGGAAACTACTACAAATAGGCTTGCATGAATATGCCAAGGAAGTGGTAAAAATACTTACCACAACATGTTTGTAATGACCTAAATATATGTACAATATAATAATATGTGGTTTTTAAAAAAATGTTTATTTTTGAGAGAGAGAGAGCATGCATGAGCAGGGGAGGGCAGAGAGAGAAGGAGACAGAGGATCTGTAGCAGGCTCTGTGCTAACAGCAGACAGAATGATGTGGAGCTTGAACTCAAGAACTGCTAGATCATGACCTGAGCTGATGTTGGACGCTTAACTGAATGAGCCACCCAGGTGCCCCGATATATGTTATGTTATTAATTATTAAGTGTAAATTGTGGATTACGTAAAGACATTAGAAGACATTTATGCTGTGGAATGTTATAAAAGTACCAACAAAGAAATTTAAATACAGTTAAATTTCAAAGATGACTAGGACATAAGTGAAAACTGGAAGTTGTTGAGTATAGCAGTAGTATGTTTAGTATGACCGTACTTGTATAAAAAAGTAAATGGATATAAAGCATGTGAATGTGTGAGAAAATGTCTGAAACAAATAAAAGGAACTGTTAACAATGGTCATTACCTCTGAGTTACAGGGAAGAGCATAAAGTGGAGGCAGGCAGGGGGAAGGGAGAATTTTGTTTTTCTCTTGATCTTCTGTGCTATTTAATTTACTTAAACAAACATGTTGAAACTTGATGTAATTACTTCCTCTGGAAAAAAACCAAACACCAAAATCCCAGAGAATACTCACATAGTCAAAATACCTACCAGATTACTAGAAAAATATGTTTATATATCATAAAAAAGAAATGGGAAAAATAATAAATTAAAAAATACCTGTAAGTATGTTTAATTCTGCAATGTAATAAATAATAATAGATTATTCTTAGTCTGAATTACTAGCTCCAGGAAAGTGAATATTGAAACCAGAAATCACAGTTCATATATCTGACATGGTAAGGGAGATAACACAAATAATGCAGATTTAGTCCAGTTATAGATACAAATTATCTGCCTAAATATTCATCAATCTCTTATAATCTGAATATGTACAAAATTATAAGATATATTTTAAATTTAAAAAAGTAAATATTTTATGCAAGGGCATCTGAGTGGCTCCATCGGTTGACATCTGACTCTTGAGTCATGATCCCAGAGCTATGGGATCAAGCTCCATGGTCAGTTTGCAAGCTGAGCATAGAGCCTTCATAAGATTCCCTCTCTCTCTTCCTCTGCTCCTCTCCCCACTTTTTTGCATGTTCTGTCTCTCAAATATAAATAAATAAATAAACAAACAAATAGTTTATACATATAATTTGCATCTGAAAGTTTGATAGCCATGAACCAGTTAAAGAATCTTCAGGATTGGTGCTTTGGGAGGTGGGGTGTCTTACATCATTTAGGAATTAATCTTAATCTGATATTAAGGAAATGAAAATAGAATTAGTTAAGGCCATTCTTAAAATGTAGATTCCTATATATTACACCAGATTCTCAGAGAAAAGTCTGGTAATACATAGATTTTTAAAACGTTATTTAGAGAGAGAGAGGGAGGGAGAAAGAGAGTATGATGGGAAGGGGCAGAGAGAGAGGGAGAGACCAAGCAGGCTCAAGTGGGAGGCCTATGCAAGGTTTGCTCCCACAACTGTGAGATCATGATCTGAGCCTAAATCAAAAGCTGGATGCTTAACAGACTGAACCATTCAGGTGTCCTGGGCTCGGAATATATTTTTAATAAGCATCTTTGCTTATTAATATTATTCCATGAGTTTAGGAAAACTAGATTTACTATAATATCTAGTCTTTGAGGGTGATTTTTTTTTAATGTTTTATTTATTTCTAGGAGAGAGAGAGAAAGAGAGCAGGGGAGGGTCAGAGGGAGAGGGAGTCACAGACTGAAACAGGCTCCAGGCTCTGAGCTGGCAGTCAGCACAGAGCCCGATGCGGGGCTCGAACCCATGAACCGCTAGATCATGACCTAAGCGAAAGTCGGACGCTGGACGCTTAACCGACTAAGCCACCCAGGCACTCCGAGGGTGATTTTTTAAAAAGATTTTCATCAAATCTTAAAAATAAGCATTTTTCATTTGACAATATTCAGAAGAATATTCTCCAGAGCCAAATTTGCTTTGAAAAAATAAATTAATAAAATAGTTTGAGCTACCATAAAGAATAAGGCAGAACTTCAAATATTATGACTTTGTCATAAACATTGAGAAATTACTGTTCTAACAAAATATCCTATAACCTAAGTATACTTTTCTCATGTGTTTAAGGTATTGACTGATGAATTCATTATGGTGCTCATACTGTATTTATTACTTGGAAAGAAAAATAAAGGCTAGGGCTTTTTTTGGATTTTTTTGTTGTTGTTTTTCCTTAATCTGAAAACTCCTTCCCTGGCACCACATGCTTCAATTGTGTTTACCTTAACTTACCCCAAAATTTGTGAATTTTGATTGTTAAAGTAATGTTTCTCAATTTTGTTCCATATTTTCTATATTTTAACACGATAATATTTTATAAATGTTCGTTAGTAATATATGTATTTTAACAATTTAATCAAAGTGAAGTGATTGAAAGAAATTAAGGTTATTTTAGTTAACTCTCATTTATAAAGACCGATATTTAAATTATTAGCTAAATTTCTGTAAATTTACAATTTAATTTTTTCCCCTAAAGATACTTGCTCAACTACAAGGAATAGAACCAGTTGCACCTCTTCAAGTTCTTCACTTTCTAACTACTTGTATGTGTTCATCTTGGGACAACTATTGCTGGGAACAGGAGGAACTCCTCTTTATACCCTGGGAACAGCTTTTATTGATGATTCTGTGCCCACACACAAATCTTCTCTTTACATAGGTAAGTTTTCTCTATAAAATAAATGTTTCAGTATCATTTCATTTTATTGCTTTTTAAATTGATAAGTAAAAGCGCAATATATGCTTATCAAAAGTTGTAATTTCCTAGGTATTCCTATTAGATTTCCATTAAATATTAGATAGAGCAGTTATTACTCTTTTTGTTTGTTTATTGACACATATCCTTCAGTTGAATGCGGTTATGAGTTTTGTTGAAATCTGCTCTATATCCTGTTCCAGGCATGCCAGCCTTGCTAGAACTGCCATCCAAGCAGTAGGCTGTCCTGATTACTTGAATTCCAGGTTAATTTACACAGGGTGGGGAGATTCAGTTAGCCATTCTACTTGATTTACTACATCCTGGATGGACTTGACTAGAGTCAATAGAAGAAACCATAAGATAGTACCCAGAACTCTGTGGTGTTTTCATTTCAGACTAATCCTTTTTATGTACGGCTCAGTTCTAGGTTGGTGGAGTTGGGGGAGGTACGGAATCTAAAATTTGGTAGCGTAAGTTTCTCTTAAATTCCTTCCATAATATTCTTGCAAGGTAGAGCTTACTAGGCTATGTGTGGTCTTACATTAAATTAATGTGTTTCTCATTTTATTTTATCAGTTTTCTTGTTATCAGTTTATTAATCTAATATAGGGGGCTGCCTTAGTTCTTTCAATCTGCTATAACAGAATACCATACACTGATTGGCTTCTAAACAACAAAAATTTATTTCTCATGGCCTTCAAGCCTGGGATGTCTAAGATCAGAGTACCCACAGATTTAGTATCTGATGAGGCCCACTTCCTGGTTTATAGACAGCCATCTTCCTGTGTCCTCACATGGCAGACAGGTAAGAAAGGGCTTTCTGGGGCATCTTAGAAGGGCACTAATCTAATTTGTGAAGGCTCCACTCTGGTGATGTAATCAGTTCCAAAGATCCTACCTCCTACCATCCCACTGGAAACTTACATCCTAGGTTTCAACATAGGAATTTTGAGGGGACACAAACATTCAGTGTATAACAAGAACTTAATGCTGTAGTCACTGGAAGTCAAGTATGTTCAAAGCAGTCCTGATAGAGACTACTACATCTACTTAGGCTCTTTTGTAATATGAAAACCACTACACTTCTAATTGTTTTCTCTACTTGTTTTGTCTTGGTCTCTTTGCAAAGTCTCATTGTCTCTCTCTACAAGTTATAGCTGATCTGTAGAGCTTCTCTTTCATTTACTAAATAGTAATGCTTTTATTTCAATTAGCTAGTAATGATGCTTTTCACTTTTCCAGTATAACAGATTTCCTTTCTGAAGTCCTCTTCTGATCAATAATTCTCTTAAAACAATTTTAATCTTTATGTTTTAGTAACACACAAAATTAGGAAGTTTTTCAAAAATTATTTAAACATGGTAGTTGGAGTGGAGGCCCTCAGGACTGTCCCAGATTTGATAAATCTCTGGGAGGACTTGCTGGACTTAGCATATAATCATATTCATGGCTATGATTTCTTACAGCAAAGGGATGCCAAAGTAAATCAGCACAAGGAAAAGTACAGACAAAAACCAGGTACAAGCCTCCAAGATTGAGCTTCCTCCTAGTGGAGCCATACAGTTCACAATTAATTCTGTCAGCAAGGAGTTTAAAATGTTTTCTACCAGTTAAGTTCATTAGAGATTTAATACCGAAGGATTTTATTTGGGGTTGACCATATGGGGACCCTTTGCCTTGCATGTATGAAAGTTCTAGACTCTTAAAAGGAATACATGTGGTTGGCAAAACTATACTGTTTTTACAGTATAGGCACCGTGAAGCAGGACCTCTTGTTAGTTAGGGAATGATGGCATCCCTCTGGACAGTTAAATAAATCCCAAATGACACCCAAGGACCAGCCTTAAAAACTGGTCTTTCTAAAGTTAACAGTCATAGGTCTTCTATGTTAACTCTTTCTTATTCTGTAGGAATTCATCAAATGGTAATTTTTGAGAACAAAGGAAAACAACAAAAGTAACAAAACTGGAAAATACATTTTAATTTTATCTTTTCATTTAAGGAAGACATGAACACTTAATTATAGTATCTTATATACCTGATTTTTTACAATTTCAGATAACCAGTATTTTTTAATAGATATTTAGATTTTGTTGCATGAAATCCTTCCTATTTTATGCTTTTTATGTCTTTATTTCCCCATTTCCAGAATCTTCCTCCATTCTTTCTTTTAAAACAGTATCTATTATTGGTAGATAAATATAAGTAAAAATGTTCTATGAAACATATTTTATACGTAACAAGGCAAAAAGGAGCAAAAAAATGAGTCAAAATTTTCTACCTTTTAGAGTGAATTAAAAAAAGTAGTTAATATAACATCTCAATCCTCACAATCTTTTCCAGGCCATTCACCCTTTATTTCTTTGATGTTTTCTTTGGGTTTAACAATCTTTGTTCTTTAATTCCAACTTTTTAATTCTTTTATTGTTATTTTGTGTTTAAATCTTTCATCTTAACATGTGCTTTCTATTTGCTGTCTGTTCTTGTTTTTTGGCCTTTTTACTTTCTTTTTGATAATTTAGTATTTATTATTGTCTTTCTTTTTTATCTACTTCCTGAGTGTATATTCTTTTACTATTCATCCACTAATAAGCTTATATGCAAACTTGATTTTATGAAATTTCAATGTTAATTGATATTTTTATCACATTCCTGATTATCACCAAAAGGTTCTAGAACTCTCTAATTATTTTTTTAACACTTTTCCCTCATAAATATTTTCACTGGGAATAGATGACAAGTTGACCATTGATTTTTTTTTTCTTCAGTACTTTAAAAATACTGTTTCTTTGTCTTTTCACTTCTAATGTTTCTTATATATTGTTGCCATTTTTAAGATTTTCCTGTTTGATATGATTTTCTTCAGTTTTACTGATATGATGTGTATAGGTACAAATTCCTTTTATTTAACTTGTTTTGGATTTATATGACTTCATAAATATGTTGTTTGGTACTTTTCATTGGCTTTAGAGTATTTCCTATAATTATTCATTTAAATATAACCTCTGTCCTGTTGTTATCTCTTCTCCTACAACTCCAATTACATGTATGCTAAGCCTTTTTTAAAATGTATTCTTCATCTCTTACCCTTTTCTGTATTTTTTATCCTTTGTTTTTATTTTTTGTGCTTCTCAATAAATATTTACTGACTGAATTGTATTTTCCAGTTTGATAATCTACAGTTTTGAGTAATCTGTTGTGGACCTCTTTCATTTAACTTTGACAAAGATGTTTTATACTTCTACAACTTTTTTCCAAACGTCACTCTGTCTTTTAATAAATTTCCAATCTCTGGTATACTTGGGAACACTGCAATCTGGGATGCCCTTTATCTGACTTCACAAGTTGAGTTTATTTGAAGCAAAGCTGTACTTTGTGAGCAAGTCTACTTCTAACTCATCTTTACTATTAGAGTATAGCCTCCTAAGTGCCAACATAAAGTATAAGGTAGAGGAAGTTAATTCCCAAGTTAGGGCTGAACTGCAGTTTTGGTTTCCCTCCTTCCCAGAGACTAGCTAACCCCCAGGGTCTCTTATAGAATCAACAAATATATGTTAAAAAAAAAAAAAAAAAAGTCAGTCTCAATTTTTTGGATGTCTTTCTTCAGAATCTTAACTTTAGTCCTTCAGAGTTCTTATATGTTTTCAGGTCATCTTGCATGGCCTCTACTTTGGAGACTTGGTCAAGTATAGAAGTCATTTTTGCCATTGACACATGCTTAGCTTTGGATATGTTATATTTTGTTCTGTTGTGTATGAGAATAAGAATCTCAGTGGTTAATAAAAAATTCGGAAGGTGGTAATATATGAAGATACTAATATACGCATATTTTTTACAAAACTTTAAATGTTCTATATGGCAAAAATTTAAGTATCTGAGAGAAATAAGGTCCGTTTATTTCTGCTGCAAGTTAAAGTGGAAGATTCACTAAGTGCAGGAGTTTAAATTAATGGCTTACTTGTATGACACAGACTAATGACGAGATCCAGGTTTTAAAATCAGCTGCTTTGGTGCAAAATACGGATGCTTTTGGAGTGTCGACAGAGTAGAAAAGGCTTCTTATTTCACATTATTTTCTTCCATAAGAATTGTAAATAGTAACTACTATCACCATCCACAAAGGGTAGTAGTAGATGTACTACCTCTGCCATTGAGTAACATTATGTAACTTTCCATGAATTTATAGTTGTTAGGCTTATTGCAATTATTATTATAGTCTATTTATACATTGAATTACATAGTGTTTATATTTAAAATATGTTTTATAGTTATTTATTTTTAAAATATTTTTTAACCTCTGACTTGACAAGTGGTACCATTCAAATTTTTTTTTACTGAAAATATGTATAATTTTGATGTAATTCTAATTATTTCATGGTTTTTCTACTGTAAAATATTTGTCTTCACTACTGTAAGCTATTCAAAGCAGTATTCACTATTCAAAGCACAGTTGTACAGTTGACCATTTTCAATGTCTTTGTTCTTTTAGGAATTGGCTATTCTATGTCAATACTAGGCCCTGCTATTGGCTATGTGTTGGGAGGACAGCTGCTAACCATGTACATTGATGTGGGAATGGGACAAAGGCAAGGCAATGTCTCTTTTTCTTTTACATGTTTATTTTATATAAGAAATTTTTTAATGTTTTATTTATTTCCGAGAGAGAGACAGCATGAGCAGGGGAGGGTCAGAGAGAGAGGGAGACACAGAATCTGAAACAGGCTCTAGGCTCTGAGCTAGCTGTCAGCACAGAGCCCGACGCGGGGCTCGAACCCACAAACCACGGGATCATGACCTGAGCCGAGTCGGATGCTTAACTGACTGAGCCACCCAGGTGCCCGTGCATTTTTATTTTATTTTAGTAATGTTAACATCATAGAACATTTTCAAAGTATTTTCTCAGATAGCATGAGGGATTTTTCAGGAAGCAAACTGAATACACACATTATTTATATAATACTTTTTCTGCACTTTATGAATTAATGCTACACCACTCCTTATCATAATGCATTTATAATAAGGGTGCTTAATCTGTGAAAATTTTCAAAATACACCTCTAAGATTTCATGCATTGCTCAGGAAGAAGAATTTAATAAAAATTAACTGTGCTTTTAGTATATTTAGCTAGATGTAGATAGCCTGAAAAGTCTCAAAAGTCTATGATTCTCAAACTTAAGTGCTGTACTAGCTTTGATATGGTCATAGGAATTGCAACTGTATGGTTTCAACTGTGGCCATAGAGCATAGTAATAGGTAATATTTATTTATCCCATACTATTTTCTATAGTTTTCTATTGGTTTTGTGTGTTACTTTATTTTACATGCCACTTCATTTAATTCTCTTAATAATCCTATAAGGTAGTTGATAAACAGAGGTTGGTAAGAGGCTAAGACATAAATCCAAGTAGGTCTTTTGACTCCCAACTCTCCCTTTTAACCACTGAGTTACCTTCTCTTTTTCTGAAATATAGAGAAGTTAGTAACCTTTGGGAAGGCCATATTTTCTCATTATACCACTAGGAAGTAAAACTGCACAATCCTTTTTGTGATTGTGAGTAATGAATAGAAAATGTGGTCATGGATATGTGATTTCCTCTTTGAGCTGTTAGTCCCATTAAGCTGTTAGTTAGCTTTGAGCTGTTAGTTAATTTTTAGACTGCATAAAAAGAGGTGCAGAGGAAGTCTTTGAAACAGAAAGCTGGGTTTTTAAGAAAGCTTTTAAATTTCAGTGGAGAATTACATGAGTGGTAGTAATGATATGTTTGAGAGAGAAACCTATATATATAGATTTTTTTAAAGTAGGCTCCATGCTTAGCATGGAGCTAAATGTGGGGTTTGAACTCATGACTTTGAGATCAAGGGCCGAGCTGAGATCAAGAGTTAGACCTTCAATCGACTGAGCCACCCAGGAGTCTCAGAAATATCTTGATCTAAAACTATGGGAACTGTTATAAAACACTTAATAAATTCCTTTAAGAACTTTATACAGTCTGACAGAGAAAGACAAGTACTATATGATTTCATATATATGTGGAATCTAAAAAACAAAACAAAACAAACACAAACAAAGAAACAAACAAAAAATAAGCCCATAAATACAGGGAACAAATTTGTGACTACTATTTGGATATGTTATATGTTATACGTTATAGGTAGGGGGTTGGGGAAATAGGTAAAAGGAATCAAAAGGTACAAGCTTCCAGTTATAAAATAAATAAGTCATGGGATGTAATATATAACATGATGACTATAGTTAGAACTAATGGACTGAATATTTGAAAGTTGCTAAGACAGTAACACTTGTAAGTTCTCAAAACAAGAAAACACTTCTGCAGCTATTTATGGTGACAGATGTTAAATAGATTTACATTTTATAATGGATAGTACTATCACATTATATTGTATACCTGAAACTAGTATAATATTATATGTTAATTATACCTCAATAAGTAAATAAATAAAATAAAAGAATGTTATGTTTAAGTGAATGCCTTAATTAAACACAGTGTATGTGCTTTTAACACAGATCAGTGATTTGCTATAAGATGTATTTAGTATAGTAGAGAAGAAAAACTTAGCCAAATTAGGTAAAGAATATTTAGAAATTCTATGTATGCTTTCAGATATTTAGTGTACGTGTATTTACTATTAAATACTTGACACTTTTATGTCATTTTGCCATTTTGAAATACTTTGTAAGCCATTTTATAGTTCTTATTTATGTCTGCTTTCTCTTGTGTGATTCATCCCAATGACTCCACTTAAAATGTTAAAATTATAATAATATTCTCCTATATATGCACTGAATTACAAAGTATATGATTATCATAAATAAATTTTAATGAACAAGGTAAAGTTGACTTTTACATTTTGTTTTTTTGTCATATAGCATAGATATTACTGAAGATGATCCACGATGGCTGGGGGCATGGTGGATTGGATTTCTTCTGTGTTGGCTCTTTGCTTGGTCTTTGATAATTCCTTTTTTGTGCTTCCCAAAACATTTACCAGGTAATCATTTTCTTTAAAATCAGAGTTGTATTACAATTCTAGGCCAACAGTTGCTTTTTGTGTAATTGATAAGAACCCTAGAAAATTCATTGTTTATAGAACTTCAGTTGTCTGACTATGTAAACTTTTGAACATCTGTCTTTAGGAAATACTGGTTAGCAATCTTAATGCCTATGGTTTTCCTTTATTTCCAATTAATAAAAGCAATAAAACTATACATGGGTACTTTCTTTTTTTTTTTTTTTTTTTTTTTTTTTACATGGGTACTTTCTTACTATATACTTAACTAAATTTGTTTTTGTGTGTTGTGTGGAATCTTGCTTTATGTATATTCAAGCTACAAGCATCTTTCAAACTATTAGTTTGTATTCAGTTATTCACTAACCAATAATTAATCTGCCTTAAATCACTGATGTTATTTGTTGATGACAGAACAAGTACTTTTTTTCCAATTGTCATAAAAGTAATGCTGTAGTATACTCATTTTTCACCATATTTCATTATTAGACAGTTTGTCCAAAAAGAAAAGATAAATAGAAAAGAATATCCATTCCTCTTCTCTGTAAAATTTTGCTTCTGTATAATTACATAGTTCAAATTATCTGTGAAAGTATTTTTCTCTAGGCTAAAGATCAAATAGTTGTTTCTATTACATGTAAAAGGGTAGATGATTAGCTTTTGGGAGTGGGCAAAAGAAAAGTTGGCAGAGTATGGGCGCCTGGGTGGCTTAGTCGGTTAAGCGGCCAACTTTCGCTTAGGTCATGATCTCGCGGTTCGTGGGTTCGAGCCTTGCGTCGGGCTCTCTGCTGACTGCCAGCTCAGAGCCTGAAGCCTGTTTCAGTCTGTGACTCCCTCTCTCTCTGACCCTCCCCTGCTCACGCTGTCTCTCTCTCTCTCTCTCCTAGAAATAAATAAAACATTAAAAAAGAAAAGAAAAGTTGGCAGAGTAGCAGTAGCTGGACTCACTGATTTTTTTCTACCCTGGGGCATCCAACTTATAATTCCATATATTTACTGTTTTCTCAAATTTATTCACAGTACTATTATTAAAAATCAAGGCAACATGGTAATACATGGTAATACATGGTACTTCATTTGCAAAACATATTAGAATTAAAGAGAGTTAAAAGAAAAGAACTTCAAACATACTTTGTTTAATATATAATGTATGAAAAAGAGAACCATTTGAAAAGAAGAATTTAAGAGATATTTTTAAATAAAGAGGATAAATATGTCATTGGAACAGAATTGTGTCTTAGTTTTTAGACTGGTTTGAACTTCCTTAACAAATAGTAATAATACTAGCACTCAAAACAAATTACATAGATTGATATTTGTGCAATTTTATTGACAGAAGAACTGGCTTCTTATGGTTTTATATACTTATAGAAGTGTGTGTCAGTTTAAAAATAAGCATTTCCAAACTCAACACCCCAAAAAACAAATAATCCAGTGAAGAAATGAGGGAGAATAAATAATTTTCCAAAGAAGATATCCAGATGGCAAACAGACACCTGAAAAGATGCTTAACATCACTCATCATCAAGGAAATACAAATCAAAACCACACTGAGAGATCATCTCACATGGGTCAGAATGACTAAAATTGACAAAGCAAGAAACAACAGTTATTGGCAAGGATGAGGAGAAAGAAGAACCCTCTTGCACTGCTGGTGGGAATGCAAACTGGTACAGCCACTCTGGAAAACAGTGTGGGGGTTCCCCCAAAAAATTAAAAATAGAACTACCTTATGACCCAGCAGTTTCACTACTAGGAATTTATCCAAAGGATACAAAAATGCTGATTTGAAAGGACACATGCACCCCAATGTTTATAGTAGTCCTTATCAACAATAGCTAAAGTTTGGAAAGAGCCCTAAAGTCCATCAACTGATGAATGGATTAAGAAGATGTGGTATATATATGTGTGTGTGTGTGTGTGTGTGTGTGTATGTATGTATGTGTATATATATGTGTATATATATATGTGTATATGTGTGTGTGTATGTGTGTATGTATATATATATATGTATAATGGAATACTACTCCGTGATGAAAAAGAATGAAATGTTGCCATTTGCAGCAACACGGGTGGAACTGGAGGGTATTATGCTAAGCAAAATAAGTCAGAAAAAGACAGATATCACATGATTTTACTCATGTGGAATCTGAGAAACTTAACAGATGATCATAGGGGAAGGAAAGGAAAAATAAGACAAAAACAGAGAGGGAGGCAAACTATAAGAGACTCTTATATACAGAGCACAAACTGAGGGTTGATAGGGGTGGGGCAGCTGGAGTAAATGGGTGATGGACATTAAGGATGACACTTGTATGAATGAGCAATGGGTGTTATATGTACTGGGTTTTACTCCTGAAGCCAAGACTACACTGCATGTTAACTAACTTGAGAATAAAAAATTTAAAACAATGAAAAAAACCTAAAAGTAAACATTAAAAATTAAGAATGAAGTGATAGAGCAAGTGTATTTACTATTTTTTTAGGTACAGCAAAGATTCAAGGTGAAAGAATTTCCCAGACTCACCAGGATAAGAGTAGTTCCTTAAAACACAGTGAGGAGAGTTTTGGAACAAGCTTTAAAGATTTTCCAGCTGCTCTAAAGGTAAAATAACACTGTACACTTACACATTTTCTCTCTCTCTCTCTCTCTCTGTCTCTCTCTCTCTCACACACACACACACACACATACACACACACACACACACACACACACACCCTCCTCCACATATCAATAGGTAGATATATATATTACATATACATATAAATAAATATGTATACACAAATATTTTCATAATGCATTTTTGCTTACTTATTATAGCTCTAGGTCTTATAAATAAATAACTCCTCAGATTTAATTTTATTATGCTTTGAGTAAATGAGAACTTTTCCAGGATAGAATGGTTGAAAGAACATGAGTTGTCTTAATGGCAATATCAATATTCACTGGTTTCTCTTTAGCACTA
Source organism: Hyaena hyaena (assembly GCF_003009895.1). Classification (NCBI taxonomy): domain Eukaryota; kingdom Metazoa; phylum Chordata; class Mammalia; order Carnivora; family Hyaenidae; genus Hyaena; species Hyaena hyaena. The sequence continues at coordinate 210,791 of NW_024081610.1, forward strand.
TAGTTCATTATTCCATGCCATTTCCTTTATGTAATAGATCAATCAGTTATCACTAAATTGTAAATATATATTTGAGAATGTCAAACCAATATTTTTCCCTTGTGAAAGAGGTGGCAGTTAGTGGTTACTTGGTTTGAATTTGAGATTAAAGAAACAAGTGTTATGATCTGTTGTGTTTTATTGCACAGAAAAACATTCTTTCCATTTAGCATCATAAAAGTTTTGTACATACAGGAGTTTATAATTTTACCTTTTCAAGATTTGAAATTATTTCCTTCTCAGTCATTTTCACTTTTCTCCTTAAATGAAAGCCTGAAATGTTTTTAGTCCATTTATAACACCTTTCAACTCTGTTCCCTCCCATGCAGGCGCATCCTTGTGTTTTGTTGACATAGTTCATGATTTTTAATTCCAACTACTGTTTTCTTTTGTAATAGTTATGTTCTGTGTCATATATTTCTATTTATTTTACATGGTTTTAAGTATATTACCATCAAGGGTTATTATTCACTGCTGCTTTTTTTATTCTTATGGTTTCATGCTTTGAGGTCTCCATCTGATTCATATCCCTCTGGGTTCAGTATTTTACTGCTAGTTTTCCTTAGACAGAATAGCATTTAAGTATCCTTGAATACTAAATGATATTTCTGACTAAATGGACATTTTCTGATTATACTCTTTTAGTCCCAGAAGTCTATGGATGTTATCTTACTCTTTTCTAGTTAAATGTGTTGTGGTTGAGAAGTTCCTTCCAAGTTAATATGACTAATTTTTATTTCCATCTGTAAATTTATAATTTTTTTCATTTATCTTTGATTTCAGGCAATTTATTAGGTTATGCCTAAGTATGTGTGTTTTCTCATTAATTCTTTCTAGGATTCCATTATCTTTTTCAACCTGAAGATTTAAATATTTTTTGCTGTTATTATTTTTAAAAATTATTGAATGTTTTCATTCAGGTACTTTTTCTCTTTTTTGTCACTACTAATATTCTTAAGTTAGGTCACCTGGATCTGACTTCTAACTCTTATATCTTGCCTCTTCATGACTCCTGTGTGTGGTTGTAAGGGTGTGTATTTTGCTTGATTTAATGAAATTTTTTTTTCACTTAATATTCCAGAACTATAATTTGGTTTTCACTTTGTGGGTAGATATATTAGATTAATTGATCTCTATACTCTCCTTTGATTACTTAAGATTCTGAGAAGTCTAGCAACATATCACCTATTTAAAATTGCTAAACTCTATAATTATCTGTTTCTTAACTACTGAGTCCTTTACGCATAGAACAATACAAATTTGATACTAAGAGACCATTCTCATCTATGCTGATAGCCAAATTCTTCATTTAGTAGACATGGGAATTCAAAACACTCTAAAATAATTCAGACAAGGGGTAGATTTAATGTATGGACATTTATAGTAGGCTGGAGAAGGGAACCTTTCCAACCTGGCTTTTATCTCCTTTACCCCATTCTTTGCAAATGATAAAGACACAGTCTCCCTGCTGTTCAATCAATCACCTGTCAATTCTCTACATGCTCCACATATAAATTTTCTCAGTGTTGCATATATGAAGCTATTAATATTCCATTTTTATGCTAGAGGAAATGCTTAACTTTTATAGATAAATATATTGTATTTATTAAAAATTTGCCATTTCATCATGCTGCCATTCTAATGTTACATTTTGCAGTATAATCATAGTTATTCATTTGATGAACTATATTTTTTCTTTAGAGTTTGTTGAGGAATACTGTCTTTATGTGTTTAGTTTTTTCAACTTCTTCAGAAGCCTTAATTACTACTGGATTTGCTACATTTTTACCTAAATTTATAGAAAATCAATTTGGATTGTCTTCCAGCTTTGCAGCTACCCTTGGAGGTAAACCATTTTCTTTGTTCAAATTTAATCTAATAATTTTACTTTACTACACTAAATTTTCATTAGAATAATACATCATTTTGGATAGCCCACTTCTTGAAGTTTAAACTACTGATTTTGATAAAAGTTTCAGATTTTCTGATATTCGGCAGTTTATTGTATGAACAAGAAATACAGAGGCTATATATATAGCTAAGAGAATATTTGTTGATCTTAATATTCAAAACATTATAAATCGCTTGATATCATTCATATGTTAAAATAGTACTTACTGGTGGTTGTTTTTGATGTTTCCCAATTGCCATGTGAGTAACTGAGTACACTTGTATGTTTTCTCACTCACTTTGTCTTCTTTCTCATCAGGAGCTGTTTTAATTCCTGGAGCTGCTCTTGGTCAGATTTTAGGTGGTGTCCTTGTTTCAAAACTCAAAATGACATGTAAAAACACAATGAAGTTTGCTTTGCTCACATCTTTAGTTGCTCTTGTGCTGAGTTTTGTATTTGTTTATGCCAACTGTGAAAATGAGCCATTTGCCGGTGTGTCTGAATCATATAATGGGTAAATATATTTCAGTGCTTTTTTATATTAATATGAGAGTAAAAACCCATGTGTGTGTTTCCAAGTATATTCTTTCTTAAATTAAATAATGAAAGATTGGCTTTTTCCTTTATAAGAAGATATAGGGTTTTTGTTGTTAGCTTAAGTAATATGACACCTTATTAAATGTTGGGTATTTATTCAGAGAGCAGTTAAGGAGAAAGTATTCTATCCTGGGTACTATGTTCAGGGATACAAAGATTAAAATAACGGAATCTTGGCCTGAAGGGATTCACATACTGGGGAGAATTTCATATGTTGCTATTGATTTAAGTCTTTTAAAATGGAGATGTCTCTATGGTGAAATTCATGTATTGGGTGGTTGAAAATAATCTGGAGAGAAATTAGAATGAGCCTCATCCTAGGTTATACTAATGATTATTGTGTCCACTTTAGAAACTTGTGTTTATTGTAAAGAAATAAGTGACTTCTTGTCATGACCTATAAACATGTTTCCACCTTTAATTGGTTTGACCATTTTGTCTTTGGGTATTTAGTTTTGCCTTGTATGTTTAGTTTTGAAATCCTAAGTCATGAATTAGGGGATCAAGCTGGAGGATGTTGCACAGCAGTGCATTCATAGCCTGCAGTGCTGCTTTAAGTGTTTCACTGAATGTGTTTGAGGCTGGTGAGGGAGATGGCCTTCCAGGTCAAGGACTCCACAGTTTGGCACAGTTTTGTAGAATATGGCATTCAGATAACCTAAATAGAGTCTACGTTGTTTGAATGAGTTTTCCAGTAATGATTGTGATTTGCAGTTGCTGCTCATGTCTTTTTTTTTTTTTTTTTTTTTTACATTAATGAAATGCTGAGCATTCTAAAGCAGTGTTAAGTTCAGCTCCATTACATTCATTCAACATTTTTTGACTACATCCCCCTGCTGAAAAATCCTTGCTCTAAAGGAGTTTACAATGTAGCAGGAGAGATTGGGAAAGAAAATGGTAAATGAACAGTGCCTTAGGTAATGAGAGATATACAAAGGGCTATGAAATTCAAAAGAAGGAGAGATTTTCAGGATCTTTTGCTTAGATTCAGGAAAAGTTTTATGGTATAATAAATGAATTTACACACTTTTTAAGGGTACAAAGAGCTTTGAGAGATAAAGGTTTGAGAAGAGGGAAAGGCAGAGGGAATATGTTAGGTATAAATGCTAGGAAGTAAAGTCTAGTAGGTTCAGGAATCAGTTCGAATGGGACTTAGGTCATGTTTCTGTAAATAAAAAAGTATCTGGAAATGTTGAAAGATAGGTACAGGTAAGCACTGCAGACCTGACTTTTACACTTATAAACTTTACCCAAATGTATCTCAAGAAACCACTTGTTTTTTTGTATATTCCTTTTAGAACAGAAAGTTCTGGATAGTTTACCACTAGTTTCATTACCTTGAAAAATGAATGATGTGGATGTGAATCTCTGTGCTATTTTCTACCTTAAACAAGAGTTCCTACCAGATAAGCTGCCCTTAGCCTAATCGGAAGGAAAGACAAGACAGAAGGTGTCAGTTTGAGGTGTGTGAGTTTGTTTAGATATAAATATAGATGGAGATAGAGTTTAATGTTGTCAAGGAGGTAAACATTGTCAGATTTTTTTCTTCTGTGGCCTCAAATTCTTTTTTTTTTAAGTTTATGTATTTATTTTGAGAGACAGTATGCACCCATGTGCATTAGTTGGAGAGGGCCAGAGAGTGAGGGAGAGAGAGAATTCTAAACAGACTCCACATTGTCAGTGCAGAGGCCAACATGCAGCTCCAATGGGAGCTGTGAGATCATAATCTGAGCATAAATCAGGAGTTAGACGCTTAACTGACTGAGCCACTTAGGTGCCCCTTAAATTCTTCATTTTAGCTCTGTACACTGCATATTAAAATGTCCATATCATGGACAGTTTACTCACTGTAACCTCATCTAAGAAACATGAAAAAGTAATATATGGAAAGAAGAATAGACTAAGAAGCAGGAGAAATACCTCATTAGTTACCAGGAAAAAGAAGTTATGAAAATTTAAGGTTTCTAGTAGAGTGGTGCAGAGAATTTGCACTTGCCATGTAATCACAGGTGGTTAAAAACAGCTTTACAACTATGAGTTAATGAATTAGGCTTATTGATAACTTCATTTAAAATCCTATTAAATAATATATATTAAAAAACTTAAGATTGGGGTACCTGGGTGGTTCAGTCAGTTGTGCGTCTGACTTCAGCTCAGGTCATGATCTCACCATTCGTGGGTTCAAGTCGTGTGTGAGGCTTTTGTACTGACAGCTCAGTACTTGGAGCATGCTTTGGATTCTGTGTCTCCCTCTCTCTGCCCCTCCCCAGCTTGTGTGCACATGCTCTCTCTTTCTCTCTCAAAAATAAATAAGACTTTTAAAAAATACCCTTAAGATTAACCACACTAATTATTTCAGGGTATGTTTTTAATATATGTAATATTTTACATGAATTCATTATTAAATGTTTAATATGGATACAGCAGTTGAAAGCAGACTGCCGTTTCTAGAAATATATTAGTTATTAAAACTTCTTACTGTTCTAATTGCCTTGACCATCTACAGGCTCTTTGGGTCTCTTCTGGTAATCAGTGTTGCTAATAGTGATTTGTGTTTTACATTATACTTAGAATCTTGTGAAATATGAAATACTGTAGTAAGTACACACAATATTTTTTCTTTATCAGATCTATGGCTAGAATTGCCTTTCTCATCTGAAACAGCTAGAATTGCCTTTCTCATCTGAAACAGCACCTTAAAGATACATACCTATTAAGATGTTGTAATAGGTTTAGGGAAATCTTTCCATATGGGAGAGATATAATTATAGAATAGTTGGGATCCAAATAAGAAATTGATATTTAAATTCTATTATTTGTGATAAGTGTTTAACTCATATATCTGGGTGTGTGTGTTTATACAGGTGTATATTTTAAATATTCAGAAATGTTAAAATATTTTATGTATTTTAAAAATAATATATATATTCAGACCATTTAATAAACTTTGCAAGTGTTGACTATTTTTCTAATAATAGTTTCCCCTTTACCTCATGATACAATTCCTACCTCTCTTCCTTTCTCTATTTATTCTTTTTAGATATGTTTCCACACTTTGAGTAGAGCCTAGCACATTATTGGAGCTTACTATGTATTCATGAAATGGACACTTGAGACCTCTGTACCCTCTTGCTCTATGCTCCTTATATGTCTAATCTTATCATTATCATGGTTTCAGCCACATTTATATGCAAATGATATCAGATATCTAGCTTCAGGCCTTATTTCTTCACCAAATTTTGAGACTCTTAACCTCACTATGTATAAAATCATATCCATCATGTCTTCCCCCAAACTAAGTTCTCTTTCTCTACCAAAACACCAAGTTAGACAGTAGGAGTCACTCTTGACTCTTTCTTCCTATACCCGTCTTCAAACACCAAATCTTACCCCCAATGTTTAAGGTGATTCTACATCCAGAATATATAGAATCAGCCAAAATACTTACCAAATATGTCTCCTTTAATCAAATGTTCTATTTTTGTTCTCCTATATATTGTCAATTGTCATAACTTACGGTCTGGGATATTGTAACAGGTCTTCTTCCTTCATGTTTATACTCTCTGTCACTCCTAGCATTATTTCTTTAAGATGTGCTTTTGGCAGTATCACTTTCCAGTGTAAAATACTTTGACTACCATTCAAAAATAGGTTAAAACCCATTGTTTTTAACAAGCCCATAAGGCCCTCAATTATCTGGTCCCTGGCCCCTCTCCACTTACATTTCTGATCACTCACTGCCTCAGACATCATCCATAATCATTCATATTCCTCCATATAGGAAGCTATATCTCACCTTTACACTTTTGTACTAGCTTCTCTGAAGTGCCGTTCACATTCCCCTTTTATCCAGCTAACTCATCCTTTAAGACTTTCTCAGGCAGTAGCTCCTAAAAACTCTCACCTAAATTTTAGCTTGTCCTTCTTCAGTGCTTCTGAAGTACACTTTGCAAATGCCTGTAAGCATATTCACCATATTAGTGTATAATTTTCTGTGTTAATCTATACTCCTAAACTGTGAAATCTTTGAGGACAGCAACTACCTTACTCAGCTTTGTATTCCTGATACCTAGCATAGGACCTAGCTATTTGCTCAATTTTTATTGGTTGAATGAATGAACAAACAGGGATCAGAGAAGTATCTTTGGTTAGGGTAACCCTTTATGTTACCAGAGATATTGCATCCTGTTAAAAGACAGCATGGAACAAAACCGAGCCTGGGTATCAGGAATATTTGGTGATATATTATATATATCCCTGTGGGCCCTAGTTTTCCCACTGGTAAAATAAGTATGTTGAATAGCATTAATTTTATTAATTCTTGTAGGTTTAAAATTTTCCGCACTCCAGGGAAAGTTAGCAATGTCTAGAGACACTTTGGTTGTCTTAAGTGAGGGATCCTACTGGCATCTAATGAGTAGAGGCCAGGGATGCTCTTAGGCATCCTACGATCCACAAAACCAGCACTCCCCTTGCTGCTACCCCTGGAAAGAATAATGTAGTACCTAATGAGAAACCCTGCTTTATTTATTTGCTTACTCTACCTGTTTTTCTTTTCACTGAGATACATTGTATTATATAATGTATATAATATGCTGACTCTTTCTCCCACAAGAAATAAATTTTGTGTGAAAAGGAAGACATTTTATTTGTTTTATTCATTCAGTAATTAAGTATGTGTTGAGTGAGTAAAAAAATGACTGAAGGGCAAGATCTAGCAGTGCTTCAGAACTGTTCATTGAAAGTTCCAACATAGATAATTTGCCTTATTTCATTTCTTGTTGACAGGACAGGAGAACTGGGAAACTTGACCGCTCCTTGTAATGCGGATTGTAACTGCTTTCAATCATATTATTATCCTGTCTGTGGAGGAGATGGAGTCCAGTATTTCTCTCCCTGCTTTGCAGGTTGTAAAGATTCTCTTTTAAAAAGACAGGCAAAGGTAACTTGTGGTTTCTGCTTTACCTTCATGAGATAGTGCGTTTGTACATTTATGGATGACCTTCTTTATCCCTCTAGTGGAGTTATGTAGTACCTATTTGTTCTTCCCTTGCTGGCCCACCTCCTCCATTCAGAAGCTAGCATAAAGTTTCAATCAAGTTAGATGCACAAACTCTAGTGATCATGTAAAGTGTTCTTAATTATGTGTGTGTGTATGTATGTGTGTGTGTTGTGTGTTTGTGTGTGTGTGTGTGTGTGTGTGTGTATAATTCTTTTAAAGACCCTAAGCACTCAGGTTGAAAAAGATTCTTCTTCCTTTATATTTCAGATGCATTAAATGTTGAAAAATCAATTTGACAGTTATTCACATACATCCTTGTAACATCACTGCTGTTATAGTAGTGAAATATTATTTACCTTTTTGCATTTTAAAATTTTTTCTCAGCCATACTTTAGGCCCCTAGAAGTCAGGTAACTTCTATTCTTACTAATTACAATTGTATATTAGAAACGTCATAAATATTTACTGCTTTTATTTGATGCACCATGGATTCATTTTAAAATACCCCAAATCATTCGTAAGTACATATTTACTTTTAATTCTAGATTAGAATGCATATTAGTTTACCTAGATATGATTTTTTAAGAGCTAAATTGTTTAAGAGGATCCAGTAGAATTTTACTGGACTATATCTACAATCTAAAGATTTCATCTTAATTAATTTAAGAGTTTTGGGAAAAATAACATTCAGATTATTAATAGTACATAATATGTTATGGATTAATACATAATGTGATAACTTTAAGAAGAGCTTAGAGAAATATATACTGTGATATTATAAGAAACCACAATGAATTAGATATGTAAGAATTATATGACAAAACAGTACAATCTTGAATATTTGAAATGTAGACTAGTGAAATGGCATTTCTTTTCCCATATAAAAATAAGTTTAAGATTGTAAGAAAAGATTTGTACATAAATAAGTAGAAATAGCTAATTGAAAGAATCTATACAATTATTTCATATTTCTTCAAAAACCAACATGGATTGCTTGTGTGTATATATGGTTGTACACGTTTATATGTTCATAAACATGTAAACATATGTACATATACATATACACACATATCTGTAGTGATTTTGTGTGTAATAAATACATTAGAAGTTTATCTGAACATGCTAGGATTTGATCTTCCTGCAGGGGGTAGAAGATATGAGAAATATTGTACATTTTTTTGATATTACCTAGCTTATAGATTTTAAAATGCTCATCTAAGAACATTCAAAAATGTGTCTGAAAAAAATATCTGTGGTGAATCATAGTAGACCTAATGGACTTGGGTGCCATATGTGCAGTTTTAATGCTTGGGATAAAACTGATTACCATAAACTATAAAACTATTACCATAAAGTACCTATGAAAAATAAAAGACCTCAAGAAGATTTTTAAGATCTCAGATCTGAGGGTTATCATGCCTTCAAACCAGTAGACATCTGTGCTTGCTTTAGTTTTAAAACAGATTGAGAAAATTAGGTGTTTGTAATATTACTTATATGGGATCAAATCCACAATTGAGCATGATGCATGTTACACAATCAGAGCTACCTGGAAGATAGATAACAATTACTTTGAGAGGTAGGTATGTAGGTAGCATTTTCTTGTGTATAAAATATGATTACTAAGGGCTATTGAATAATTCTAATTCGAAGATTACAACAAAGAGATATTTGTAAGGTTTTATTCACATACTAAAAATGTTAGACACAAATACTATCCTACATAAGGAACCCCAAGGAAAAAAAAAAAAATCTAATACCCAGAGCACACTTGAAATGGTATTGGTTATTTTGATATTTATATTTTTCTCCAAATACTGTAATTTCCATCTTAAATAGTAAAGTGTCTCCTAGAGGTTGTTTAGGAAAAGAAAGTTATTTTGGCTTACAAATTTTCTATTCTGTCATTTTCATGTCCATCTAGTCCATGTCACAACTCATTTTTTTCACAGGATTTTTTTTTTCTTATGGAATGTTTCAGATAGGCAAAGTCCATTGATAATAACATAGTAAATACCTATGCACATTTGTTCAGAGAAATATTAGTCTTATATTTCACATTGACCCAAGCAACAAAACAGATGTTTAGTAACAGCTAGGTATATTGCAGGTAAAATTGTATACTTTTTTATTTAAGAGAGGTGTACAATTTCATCAAGATAGAAAATACTTTTCTCTTAAAATCTTAAAGGCTATACTTCTTCATTATTTGGTATATCCAGTTGCTGAGTATGTAATACTCCATTTTGGCAGTGTCATCTGCATATTTTGATATCCTATATCAGTACCAGTGACCTTACATTAGCTTTAGCACTGCGAAACGGTGTCTGGCCTTTAGTATAATAAAAGCACCATTTCCCTTTGACTTCTATGGCTCTATTATGACTTATTTGAGGCCTTAAACTTGTAAAAAGATTTATAATAAGAATGCAGTTGAGGTGTGAAAAAACATTTAAAAAGTAATTATGCCTAACAAACTTTTTAAACTTTGAATTCTTTTTTTCCTAATGTTTATCTATTTTTGAGGTGGAGAGAGGGGCAGAGAGAGAGAGAGGGAGAGAGGTACAGAATCTCAAGCAGGCTCCAGTCTCTGAGCTGTCAGCACAGACCTCAGTGTGGGGCTTGAACTTGGGAATGGTGAGATCATAACCTAGGCTGAAGTTGGAGGCCTAACCAACTGAGCCACCCAGTCGCCCCTAAACTCTGAATTCTTTTCCTACAAAAATAATACTTTGTAATCTTTTAACATGTTACCTTTCAATACTTCATATTATTAATTTATATGTAAGTACATATTAAATAATCTTATTTATATATTTATATATGAAATAACCTTCAGGGTAATGGAACAATAACTTATAGCTTTTGATTGTCATAAATATATCATCTTTGAAAGGATAGAACTTGCTTTTAGTAAAGCAATTACAGAAAGTTCAGAAGATGATAGTAAAGTTGTTTACTTGAAAGCAGCATCTTTTTTTTCTAGAGACTTGTGATATATTAGTTAATTTTGCTGTGGCATTTGTTAAAATTGTAGTGTTTGTCCATTCAGACTAGTATCAATAGTGTTCTTCTTTGCCTTCTATAACGGAAAAGAAAGTTAGCAAGAAAACTATTTAAATAAATATAATCTATTTAAGTAGTCTAGAAGATGAGGTCAGGTAATTGTTATATTCTTGTCAATTTATTTTATAAGTCATGAAGCAATAATAGCTTACAAGTTGAAGTAATGAATACAAAACTCAAATACAGATGATTCTACTTTATAAATATGGTCCTTTATTTTCACTTACTTAATCTCTTAAGAGTTAATTACTCTTTTGCAGCATTATTTGTTGTGTAGAGATTAAGACTGTGTAAAATGATTGCCATGTCTATAGATCACCTAACTTACAGTGGTAAAATATGTTTTCAAGACAAGCACTTGCAATATCTTCATGTCTAAAATTTGTAGGAATATTACAATTGTTCCTGTATTGCAAGGAATACAGAAATAACCCCTACTTTGGCAAGTTTTATTTTTGAAGCTAAAGCTGGAAAATGTGAAAGTCGATGTGCAAAATTGCCCATATTCCTTGGCATTTTCTTTGCTACAATTATCTTTACATTTATGGCTGGTACTCCTATAACTGTGTCCATTCTAAGGTATGTATTATGTTGTGAAATTTGCCATCCCTCAGATATGTTGAGTGAAAAGAAAATAGTTTATTTGGTTCATTTATTGGCCGCTGGTTCTAATACTAATTCAGTTCTTAAAAGATTGTTACTTCTATGGCATTGGAAAAGCTACTTCATTGAATCCCAGATATATGAGGTATAAATGTGATCGTGTATGTGAAAGTGTCTTAATATTGCCTATCTGGAATGTACTTGACTTTAGCTTCTCTGACTCTTTCATCAGGCTTCCATTTAAGCTATTCAACCATGTTTGAGTTTGATGGAAATGCAGTGCATTAATTCCACATATGTCAGAATCAGAATGACCTGAATTGTACATTAGATAGTACGTGCAGTGATATTCAACCTTCTGTAAACAATGCTCTACTAGATGAAAGGATAGATGCCACAGGGCTCTTGACAGTGTCTTGAGCTTTCAAGTTGCTCTTTTTCCTTCTACAACACTTGATAAAAATATTTATCAGGGTTTTTTCTGATAAAACAAAATCTGCCATTTTGTAAGTTCATCAGCCTTTTTATGTCTTTCCTACCAAACTCTAGCTTTTTTACTCTTCAGTTTTTATTCCCTGATACTCACCACTTTTTCACATAATTTTGTCAAATGGAAGTTTTGGAGATTCTGTCTGCAAATATTAAATAGTCTGATAACATTACCCTATGTAGAAGTTGGAATTATTTAGAGAATTGAGAAAATGGTTTCTTAAAACTTCATTTTTGGGAAATTATATCAGTTTTCAAATACACGTTTATTTTTAAAGACTAGTTGATCTCTTTATCTGTTGTCTAACTCTTGTGTGCCAACATCATGTCTCATTTCATGTTTGATAGTTATTACTTAAAGAATCATTGTGGAATCAGATTGAGCCTCAGCAATTGATTTATAAACCCCAAATTAGATCCCATATGTATGATTTCTGTCTCAAAACTTAGTAAGAATTAGAGTAATATTTATTTGCTTGTGACTTAAGTTATGTGACTTGTGACTTAAGGGACAGTCAAAAAATAAGTCTTACTAATGAATTTCCTTTCTTTTTTAAATTTGTTAAAATTCATATTCAATACTTTTGTTAAACTTTATTTGATTCTTCTCTGTGTTTTGTAGTGTTTTAGTTCATATAACATTTTTCTTAGGTTGAACTCTGTATAACATGTTACAAATAGTTTATTTCATGCACATAACATAGCATTTAATATAGGAATGCTAAGTTGGTAGAAAAATAAATTGGCTCTAAGAGCAAATATATTATGCAACCACTTTTAGTTAATATGTATTTGATATCTCTAGGTGTGTTAATCAGAAGCAACGGTCCCTAGCTTTGGGAATACAGTTTATGCTGCTTCGATTAGTTGGTATGTCATTTTTCTTAATTCATTGGTGACTGTTGGTAATTTTTGTTCATCAATATTATTGGCTAGTTCACTTATGGAATGTGCCAAGACAATAATTTAAATGCCATCAATAACTGCATAATTGTCATTGAGGAAAGTAGTTTTCTAATATTTAAGATATAGTATTATTTATGAATCACATATGAAAATAATGACTTTAGTTTTCACCTACCTGATTGGTTAACTGTTGTTTCCAATTCTGTTACAAATATAACTTTAAAGAGTATATCATATTTATTTAAAATATATATTGGGGTGCCTGGGTGGCTCAGTCGGTTAAGTGTCCGGCTTTGGCTCAGGTCATGATCTCATGGTTCGTAGGTTAGAGCCCCACATCAGGCTCTGCTGACAACTAGCTCAGAGCCTGGAAGCTTGTCTTTGGTTCTGTATCTCCCTCTCTCTCTGCCCCTCCCCTGCTCATGCTGTCTCTCTCTCTCTCTCTCTCAAAAATAAATAAAAGACATTTAAATTTTTTTTTAAAATATAATATAGGGGTAGCAACACAATTTTAATAGAGCACAGTAGGATAAATTTTCCTATTCATGTAATACCCATTATCAACATAAATTGTGATAGAATCATATTTATAACTATTGTAATTCCTTTTCTCCCAGCATTTATCTCCATTTGGGACATAATTATATTGCATTAGCGATGAAAAATAATGAATTAACATATTTCAGTGAAAATTTCGCATAGATTTGTGGCTAGTTAAGAATTGATGGAAGAAAGATTTTATAGAAAATTTTGTAAGGTTCCAGATGTAGAAAGAAATAGGACAGAAATACTATGTTATACATATAATTATATGTGTGTGTGATTATTTCCACAATATTATGCCCACAATATTAAGATAACTTATGAAACCAAAACCAAAAGTTAGGAGCAGGAGAAATCACCTGGACCAACTTTCTTATTTTCATATGCATAACTTAAGGTTTTGGGAGATTCAGGGATTTGCCCATGGTTACACAATTTGTGGTAAAAATGAGAATAGGAAAATGATATCCTTCTTCTAAATCCAGTGCTCTTTTGATTTTGTCAGACTTCAGGTCATGAAAAAACAGACTGGATGTAGCTGAAATCTTTGTCCAAGAAATACCACTTCGTGTATCTGATTTGTAATAGTTGGAAACTTCTTCAAGATGTGGAAGTTTAGAGCCTTGTGACCTCATGTGAGGGAGGGGGTGTGTTGGTGGTAGTATTCTTAAGCATGTTAGTATGAATGCGTGTATATGTATGTGTGCGTGCATGCACATGTGCACTCTTCATGCATGCACATACCCGTAACACATATACTGTAGTTTAGCACTTATGTTGTGCATCAATAATTTTGAATTTTTAAAAGTAAAATTGCTAATTTCAAATGCATTCATTAGATTAGGAAAGCAGTGAATTAAAATATTTACTTAGCTAAATGTTAATATATGCCAGATATTCTTATTAAAATGAATTTTTGAATTGATTAGAAGTATATAATAATTATTCTAGAATGTTTTATCTGTGCTTCTTTTTAATATACCTATTACTTCTATATGAACTTATACATTACTTGTACATTATTTTATATATGTGCAGATTAATTCCTAGTCTTATTTATATAAAATATATGTATAACCATGTATGTAAAAGCCTATAACTGTAGGCTGTAATCTTTACTGATGTGTATTTCACATATAATTCTTCTAGGCACAATACCTGGACCAATTATATTTGGTATCACAATAGACAGCACATGTATTCTGTGGGATATTAATGAATGTGGAACTAGAGGAGCCTGCTGGATTTATAATAACATCAAGATGGCCCATATGCTAGTAGCTATAAGTAAGTGGTAATTTCTTGATAACTTTAGATTAAATTGATAATGTTAAAGGAAAAAAAAATCTTTTTGTTACTTAAGTTTTATAATGTTCAGTCCATGCCTATGGGATGTCCTATAGAGATCAGTTAACACAGCATGTGATGAAAGGCTTTAATGAATCTGTTAGGCTCAGCCTCAAATAGAAGAGAAATAACATTTTAGCTTTCATGAAATCACATCATTTTTTAAAACAACTTCTGTCAAAAAATTTTTTGAAAGTCTAACAAAAAGATAAAAGAGAAATCTAAAAATCTCTCTGGAATGATTGTCATCTAGATACCTGAGCTTTGGAAAACACTTAGTTAGAGCTGAGGTAGGGAAGTATCTTTTGGCTCTGAGGCATGTTGTAAGAAATATTTTTATAGTTTAGAAGGTTAGCTATGATATTTAACCCTTTTTGCCTTTGGTAGTCTATCTTGGATAGTCTTGATTAAGCAATAAATGATGTTTAAGATTGCAGAAGTAGATCAATGCATCTATATTACAAGAGTTAAAATTAAAAAATTAGTGTTATGGATTGTTTCCTTTGCCTTGCAGAAGCTTTTAATCTTGATGAGGTCCCAATAGTTTATTTTTGCTCTTGATTCTTTTGCTTTTGGGGATGTGTCAAGTAAGAAATTGCTGCGGTGGAGGGAGAGAGGCAAACCATGAGAGACTCTTGAATGCTGAGAACAAACTGAGGACTGATGGGTGTGGGGGGGAGGAGGGAGATGGGCATGGAGGAGGGCACTTGTGGGGATGAGCACTGGGTGTTATATGGAAACCAACTTGACAATAAACTATTTGTAAAAAATAAAAATAAAAAAAAGAAATAAAATAAATTAACAAACTTAAAAAAATTTTTTAAATTAAAAACAACCTAAAATATTTAAATTAAAAATAGAGGTAGAGGTTTCACGATGGTGGCATAGGAAGACCCTGAACTCATCTCCTCCCATTGACACAATAAATTTACAGGTACATATAAAATAATCTTCTAAAAAGAATCTTAGCACTCGACACAGCACTCTATAACAAAAGACAAAAGAGACATGTCAAGTAGGATAGGAAAAGGAGAGACATGGTTTTGCTGAGGATCTGACTCCAGACACAGTAACTCCACAATTGGGAGGGATCCCAAAAATAAAGAGCACTTCCTCAACTAGTGAAGGGATTGTGCTACACAATCGAGATCATGACCTGAGCCAAAGTCGATTGCTTAACTGACTGAGCCACACAGGCGCCCCTAAATGAATTAAATTCTGTAATCAAAAGACATTGAATGGCTGAATGGATTAAAAAAAACAAGACCCTTGTTTATATTACCTATAAGAGACTCACTTAAAACTTAAATATGGTCCCTGACTGAAAGTGAAGGGATGGAACAGACATTCCATAAAAATGGAAAGAAAATTGGAATAGCAATGCTTATCTTAGACAAAATAGACTCTAAGTTTATTTATTTATTTATTTATTTATTTATTTGGAGAAAGATAAAGAAAGAGTGAGCATGAGCAGGGGAGGGCCAGAGTGAGAGAGAGAGAGAGAGAAAGAGAGAGAATCCAAAGCAGGCTCTGTGCTCCATTCTGAGTCCAGCTTAGGGTTTAATTTCATGGACTGTGAGGTCATGACCCAAACTGAAATCAAGATTCAAGATGCTTAACTGACTAAGCCATTCAGATGCCCCGACTGAGCCATCCAGCTGCACCGCAGCCAAAATAGATTTTAAAACAAATAACAAGACAAAGAAAGGCATTACATAATGGTAAAAGGATCAGTCCAATAGCATTTGTAAACATTATTGTACCTAACATAGAACACCTAAATATATAAAGCAAATATTAGCAGTAGTAATGGGAGAAATAGACAGTAATACAATAATAGTAGGGGACTTTAATGCCCCACTTACATCAATAGATAGATCATCCAGATAGAAAATCAATATGGGAACTATGGCCTTAAATAGATCAGATGAACCTAAAAGATATATACAGAGCATTCCATCCCAGAACAGCAGAATACACATTCTTTCAAGTGCACATGGGACATTCTCCAGAATAGATCACATGCAAGGTCACAAAACAAGTCTCAATAAATCTGAGAAGATTGATATCATATCAGGTATTTTTTCTGACCACAAAAGTATTAAACTGGAAATCAGTTACAAGAAGAAAACTGGAAAATTCACAAAATATGTGAAGGTTTATTTTTTATTTCAAAAATTTTGTTTTAATGTCTATTTATTTTTGAGAGAGAGACAAAGTATAGGCTGGGGAGGGGCAGAGAGAGAAGAGACACAGAATCTGAAGTAGGCTCCAAACTCAGTTGTT
Source organism: Hyaena hyaena (assembly GCF_003009895.1). NCBI lineage: Eukaryota > Metazoa > Chordata > Mammalia > Carnivora > Hyaenidae > Hyaena > Hyaena hyaena. The sequence continues at coordinate 227,560 of NW_024081610.1, forward strand.
AGCACAAAGCCTGATGTGAGGCTCAAACACACAAACTGTAAAATCATTATCTGAGCCAAAGCTAGATGCTTACCCTACCTTAGCCACCGAGGTGCCCCAAAATATGTGGAGATTTAAAAACATGCTACTAAACTGGTACAACCACTCTGGGAAACAGTATGGAGATTCCTCAAACAATTAAAAATAGAACTACCCTACGACCAGCAATTGCAGTACTAGGTGTTTATCCAAAGGATACGGGTATGCTGTTTCGAAGGGGCACATGCACCCCAATGTTTATAACAGTACTATTGACAATAGTCAAAGTATGAAAAGAACCCAAATGTCCGTCTATGGATGAATGGATCAAAAGATGTTCATACAATGGAGTATTACTTGACAATCAAAAAGAATGAAATCTTGCCATTTGCGACTACATGTATGGAACTAGAGGGTATTATTATGCTAAGTGAAATTAGAGCAACAAATATCATATGACTTCATTCATATGAGGAACTTAAGGTACAAAACAGATGAACATAAGGAAGGGAAACAAAAATAATATAAAAACAGGGACGGGGATAAAACATAAGAGACTTTTAAATATAGAGAACAAACAGAGGGTTAGTAGAGGGGTTGTGGGGGGGGATGGGCTAAATGGGTAAGAGGCATTAAGGAATCTACTCCTGAAATCATTGTAGCACTATATGCTAACTAACTTGGATATAAATTTAAAAATTAATTAATTAAAATAAAAAATAAGTAAAATAAATAATAAAAAAATGCTACTGAACAGCCAATGGATCAAAGAAGAAATCAAAAGAGAAATTAAAAAAAATGCCTCGAGATAAATTAAAATGGAAACACAATGTTCTAGAATTTGGGGTTGCAGCGAAAAAACAGTTGTAAAAGGGAAGTTCATTGTTATACAGGCCATTCTTAAGAAACAGTAAAAATCTCAAACAATGTAACTTTACATTTAAAGGAATTTGAAAAAGAAGGAAAACAAAGCTCAAAGTTCATAGAAGGAAGAAACTAATAAAGTCAGGACAAAAATAAGTGAAATAGGAAACTAAACAATAATAATAATAAATAAATAAAAATGATCTATGAAACAAAGAGCTGGTTCTTTGAAAGCATCAACAAAAATCAGCAAACTTTTAACTAGGCCCGTCAAGAAACAAAGAGAGCCCAAACAAATCAAATCAGAAATGATAGAAGAGAAATTACAGTGGACACCACAGAAATACAAAGGATCATAAGAGAATATTATGAACAATTATACATCATCAAATTAGACATTCATTAGAAGAAATGAATAAATTCCTAGAAAAATAATCTTCCAAGACTAAATCTTGAAGAAATAGAAAATCTGAATAAGATCAATTGCTAGTAGTGAAATTGAATCAGTAATCAAAAAATACCCAACAGACAAAGGTCCGGGTCCAGATGGCTTCACAGGTGAATTCTACCAAACATTTAAAGACTTAGTACTTAATCCTTCTCAAATTATTCCAAAAAATTGAAGAGGAAGGAACACTTCCAAACTCATTTTATTGGCCCAGCATTATCCTTATATTAAAGCCAAACACACTACAAAGAAGAAAATTACAGGCAAATATCCCTAATTAACATAAATACAGATGTCTTCAACAAAATATCAAACTTAATTCAGCAATATATTAAAGGGATCATACGCCATGACTAAGTGGGATTCACTTCAGGGATACAAAGTTAGTTCAGTATCCATAAACCAATCAATGTGTCACACAAAGTTGACAAAATTAAGGATTAAAAATATATGATTATTTCCATAATTGCAGAAAAAGCCTTTGACAGAATTCAACATCCATTTATGATAAAAACTCTAAACAAAGTAGGTAAAGAGGCAACATATGTCAACATAATAAAAGACATATGAAAAACCCACACCTAACATTATACTCAACAGTAAAAAGCTAAAAGCTTTTCTTCTAAGATCAGGAACATGACAAGGATGCTTACTCTCATCACTTCTATTCAACATAGTATTGGAAGCCCACCATAAAAACTATTGGAACTAATAAGTGAATTTGGTAAAGTTGCAGAATACAAAATTAATATATACAGAAATCAGTTAACATTTCTCTACACTAATCAGCAAACTATGAGAAAGAGACATTAAGAAAAAAATTCCTTTTACAATTGGCACTAGAGAGATCTGAGAAGTAAACCCATATTTATATGCTCAATTAACCTACAGCAAAGGAAGTGAGAAAATAATAGTGGAGAAAATACAGTCACTTCAATAAATGATGCTGGGAAAACTGGACAGCTAAATGCAAAAGATTGAAATTGGACCACTTTCTCACACCATACACAACAATAAACTCAAAATATATTAAGGGCTTAAATGTAAGACCTGAAACCATAAAATTCCTGGAAGAACACACAGTAAGGTCTTTGACAGCAGCCTTCACAATATTTTTTTTGGATGAGTCAGTTCAGGCAAGGGAAACAAAAGCAAAAATAAATAAAGTGACTGTTAAACTAAAAAGCTTTTCTTGTACGGTGAAGGAAACTATCAACAAATGAAAAGGCAACTTAATGGGAGAAGATACTTGGAGATGAGATGTCCAATAGGGGTTGATATATATATATATACAGAAATCATACAGCTCAATAACAACAACAAAAAAAGGAAACACCTGATTAAAAGCTAGTCAGAGACGTTTTTCCTAAGAAGATATTCATGTGGCAACAGGCACATGAAAAGATGCTTAACATCACTAATCATGAAGAAGATGCAAATAAAAAATACAGTGAGCTGTCACCTTGCACCTGTCAGAATGGCTGTTATCAAAAAGAAGAAATAAAAAGTGAGGATTTGGAGAAAAGGGAACTCTCATGCACTGTCAGTAGGAATGCAAACTGATGTAGCTGCTATGGAAAATAGTGCGGGGGGGTACCTTAAGAAATTAAAAATAAATCTATTAATTCTAAACTAAATATGATCTAGTAATTCTACCTCTGAGTATTTCTGGGTGTTTATCTGAAGAAAGAAAATGACAATACTGAATGAATATATGTACCCCTATGTTCATTGCAGCATTATTTATAGTAGCTAAGATATATGCATAACACACCATTGATAGGTGAATGGATAAAGAAAATGTGTTCTGTATATACAGTGGAACATTACACAGGAATAAAATGGGTGAAATCTTGCTATTAGAAACAGCATGAATGGACGTGAATGGACGTATGTGGTATTATGCTAAATGACATAAGTCAGGTAGAGAAAGACAAATAACATATGATTCACTTATATTTGGAATCTGAAAAACCAAAGTAAAAGAAACAAAACAAACCAGAAACAGATTTGAGATACAGAGAACAAACTGGTAGTTGACACAGGGGAGGGAGAGAGTGGACAAGCCAAAATAGGTGAAGGGGCATAAAAGGTACAAACTTCCAGTTATAAAATAGGTCACAGGGTTGTAACATACAGCATAGGATCTGTAGTCAATAATACTGTAATAACTTCATGTGGTGATGGTAACTGGACCTATTGTAGTTATCATTCCATAATGTTAAAAAATATCAAATGATTCTTGTACACTTGAAACTAATAGAAACTGTATGCCAATTACAATTCAATAAAAAAGAGACATTTATTTACATATTGTGCAATTCATTTTAACTACGATTGTATTTTGGCACATGCATCAGGATTGCTTATTAATCTTAAATGTGTTTAAACTTAGAGAATGATGTCTAAATTTATAATGACAGAATAATAAAATGTCCACTGAAAAAATAAATACATAAATCCAAAAATATAATAGAGTAAATATTGACTAGGCAAAATTAATCTTTCCACCACATTTACTTGTTGAACATTTTTATTTACTGTGTTTTATGTTTAAAAAATTATTTTATTGGTTATGCTTATACTTTTTGACCAAAAGATACAGATAATGAATTTTTTCCTTTTCCTACTCTATGATGAATATGAGAATATTTTCCCCAGAACATCCATACCTTTAAATTTTCTAAAAACATTGTGATAATAATACTTATGGAATTATTCCTCCTATCAATCTATAAATGCTTAATTCAGTGAGAATTCCTGTTTTTCAAATATGCATTTTGAATAAAATACTAATGGCTAATACAAATTAGGTACTACAAAAACTACATTGTGAGGTCCTTTAATTTATTCAACCATGACTTAAATGTTTATGCTCTGACCAGAAATAGTTTCTCTTCTTGTAGCCAAGTTCAGAATCAGAGTTCTTTGAAAACAAAGTTTGTGAAGTCAGTCTCAATGTTTCCTATTTTTAGCTGATACTTAAATTTGGCTGAGTATTCAATATGATCTATTTCATGGAAACTTTCTCTTAAGAACCCCAGAGTCTTTTTTTATTTTTAAGAATTATTTTTCATCATGGACATGAAAATTCTACAAGTTATTTAGATTCAAGGATATTGTAAACTATTTTATTTTGTCATTGACTTCATGTCTTGCAATTTTTATACATACAATATGTTAATAAAGTCAGAAATGAAACATGAACTTAATTATCTTTAATTCTTATTTTATAAGAATTTACAATCATAACCAAGAAAAGAATAGTTATTGTACATTTTATTATTTAGAAAGAAACAGGCACCTGGGTGGCTCAGTTGGTTAAGCATCTCACTCTTGATTTTGGCTCAGGTCATGATCTCATGTTTTGTGAAATTGAGCCCCACCCACATCAGGCTCTACATTGACAATGTGGGGCCTGCTGGGATTCTTTTTCTCCATCTCTCTCTGCCCCACCCCGACCCCACTTGCATGTGCGCGCTCTCTCTCTCACTCTACCCCCCTCCCTGTGTCTTTCTCACAATAAATAAATAAGTTTAAAAAAATGAAGCCTAGTTCATTGAACTGTATAGAAATATTTTACTGAAAAATATCACCTTTCTCTGTAAAACTTAAAACACAGAAATGTAATGCCTATATGATCCTCTTCTTTAAAGTAGTTTCTATTCATGAAGAATTTCTCAGTGATAATTAATTTTTTGTAATACTTAAAGACCCAAATGCATGATTAATTTCTGCTTTTATATTTAGGTGTTACTTGTAAAATTATCACCATTTTCTTCAATGGGTGTGCAGTCTTTTTGTATAAGCCACCACCATTAGACCCAGATGTATCATTTCAAAATCAGAATGCAGTTGTGACTGTTTCAGTAGAAAGTGATCTCAGCAATGCAGGAAATGAAGGATAAAAGAAAGAGACCATTTTACAACTGGAAAATTGGCCTTCATTTGTAAGAATACACATTGCCATTGCAGCATTATCCACCCAATATGGACAATCATATTTAAAAGTTGGTATTTTATAATTAAATGTGTTATCTGTACATTTATGAACTTGTTTTGTTTTTGTTTTAACTTAAGAAACATTCTTGTGCCTTCAGGACCCACCAAAAACCCCAGAACACACACACACACACACACACACACACACACACACACACAGACTTCTCATTGTATAAGTGTGAAATAAAAAACTAATAAACTAAATTAGATGAAAAGCCAGTTATTGGTTAAAAGTTTACATTTTAAAAACAAAGTGATATTTTTATTCTTCTTGCAACTTGTTTTAGTTTAATTATCATTACAAGTAGTTTGAGCTTATTTGGAAAATTTATGGTATAAAAATTTAAACTAACCAAATTATGTGATAATTTTTGAGAACTATTCTTGAAAACTCATGAATTTAAAACTAGCTACTTTATTTTTAAATATATATACACTAGTCTGTTATTCATTACAAAAGGTTACTGAACTATTAGAACATAGGTTGATGATCTTCTTTGTGTCCCTGAATATGGTGAATTTATGAATAGCATTGTGTATATGTATTTTCACTTTACTTCAAGAATTCCAGGAAGTAATTTGCTAATATTTCTTATTTTTAACACTTCCCTTTTGTGATTCTTTGATAGTGTTATTCAATTATATGTATTCCAGGAGAAATATCAACTTCAGTAGAGTGCCAATTATATATGAAAAGATTTTTAATGGCTTAGGTACATTTTATTGAAAAGACTTCTTAAGAAACTATTGATCAGTATTTATATGCTCAGTAATTTAACTTTTTTAATTTTAAAAACTTATCACCAATTTTTTATTTATAGCATCTAAAATAATACTTTGCTCAAAATAGGCATGTATTAGTGTTGTTTGATTAAACCATTAAAGTCTACTTTTTAACTGATCATTTATTGAAAGATTAAGTATTTCACATATACCATTATAACACTCCATTTGTTTTAGCTAAGATTTAAGCCTACTTTGTTTTCTCAGAATGTGGAGGAAATAGATCGGTGAACAACATATTAAGAAATATGTTGAAGTTCATACTTAATTTAGAGAGTAGAAGAAATCACCCTATATATCCATATATTTGATAGACAAGTCACTTAATAATTGGCAAGGGCTTCACTGTGTTCAGTGTACTCAATTTTATAAGATATTACACTTTTACAGACTTTTTAATGAAAATGGGTAAAGTGAAAATAATTTTGGCACTTGAAGGAAGTCAGATTCTTACACATATTTACAAAGAACACCTCCTTTTATGACAGAGCAGTGTCAACACTACTGTAATTTATAATCATTATTTATACTTTTGGATCAACTAGATTATATGTTTTGATACGCTATTTTAAGAACAATTTTTTCATAGTATATTTTTTTCACAGCTTAAATGATTTTTAAAGTAAACTTGAAACTATAAGTTGACCTATGGTTATTTTTGTACATAACTGGATATATGTCTTTAAACTTATTTTTAGTATTTAGATTTCCTCAATTGTAAGATATAAAAATGTAATACTTTTATATATGGAAAGAACTGTATGCAATTGACTTAGCTGTGTAAGTTGGAGAGAAATATAAGTAAAATTTTATATTTTCTTTGAATATTTTCTCTAATTTAAATAATTATGTAAAATGTATATATGTATCTCTTTTAAAATGAGAATATTTGTATTAGATTATTAAATATTTAACTTTATTAAATGGCACATATTTTTCATTAAGTTTTATATCTGTGAATACACACCCATTTGATGTTTGAGAAAGGGAAATCAATGTACTTTTTAATTTGTTTCTTTGAATATTTTCTCTAATTTAAATAATTATGTAAAATGTATGTATGTATCTCTTTTAAAATGAGAATATTTGTATTAGATTATTAAATATTTAACTTTATTAAATGGCACATATTTTGCAATAAGTTTTATATCTATTTGTGAGTACACACCCATTTGATGTTTGAGAAAGGGAAATCAGTGTACTTTTTAACTTGTTTAATGTAATTTAATTCACTGATTTCTGGATCTGAATAATTGTATTTAATTCAATATAAACCACATTCACTATGAAATATATGCTAAAATGTTGTTTCATACAATCATTTTCATGTATGATAGATATATAAGATTTATAAGAATATATATTTGCAGATAGCTGGTTGTCAATTATCTGAAACTGCAAAAGTAGTGTGTTTTGTAAAGGTTATATTTAGTCCTCTTGGGTTATCAAAAACAGTACAATATTTTTAAAGAAATCAGTTGGACATTAATTCTAAAGGTAATGTCCTTTTCTGCACTGCAACACATTTCAGTATTTTTCAGCCTTTTTTATACCCAAAACAATAAACATTAACTTATACATTACATGTGAGTGATCAAAAATAAATAAAAGAATCTGTTTTTAAAAACTTCATGGGTAAATAGGATCAAAACATTCTAGTGTTTTTGCTGAAATGAATAGCTTATAAAAATGATCCTCCAAGAATTGGCATTTTAATTTTTCTTTTTAGATTTAGTTTGACTTCTTTTTTGATACCTTATTTTGTAATAATTTTAGACTTAGGCAATGTTGAAAAAGTAGTACAAACAATTCTCCTATAAGCTTTGCCCAACTTATCTTATATATTAACTATCCATAGAACAATGATGTAAACCAGCAAAATGGCATTAAGGAAATAGTTAATACCACATCTACAAAAGGCATGGTAGAACTATTTTCTGTGATGGCAGTGTATCTTTTTTAAATTGTTGAACCGTACATATTAAAATGCTGTAATTTACTATATATAATAGACCCCAGTGGAGTTGCTTTGCAGAAAGAAATGAGATTAGAAACAATGTTGGAAAAACAACTATTGCTGTGTCTAAATCTAAAGAGACTACCCTAAGACGATCTTGCTAGTGTTGAGGATGCTTTTAAGAAAGGAGGCTGGTGTCTCCTGCCAATTGGATGCTTTCTTAATTCAGTCCCATCGGAATGAGTACGTACCCCCAATATGGTGAGGGAGGAAAGGAACAAAATTAGAAATTCCTGGCTTAAGCCTAGGAACCAAAATACACATAGAGGAAGCCTTGGCAGAATAGCAGCACTCGTAACATCTGAAGGTAAGAATTTCCCAAGCCATGGGGGCACTTGGGTGGTTCGGTTGGTTAAGCGTCTGACTTCGGTTAAGGTCATGATCTTGTGGTTTGTGAGTTCGAGCCCCGCATCAGTTTCTGTGCTGACAGCTTGGCGCGTGGATCCTGCTTCAGATTCTGTTTCTCCCTCTCCCTCTCTGCCCCTACACGGCTCACACACACTCCCTCTCTCCCCCTCTCAAAAATAAATAAACTAAAAAAATAATTCCCAGGCTGTGAAATGTGACGTTTTTGAGCAGTGTTGACGGGACTCTGTCTGTAGAGCTGCCTGCTGTGAGGTCCTTCTAGATAGTGTTGGGAACTAAGTGGATAGGTCTGTAAGAAATCAACTCAAGGGAGCATCAATCTGGGAACTGATCCGTTCAGAAGTCAATATCAACCTACAATCACACCCCATAATTATGGCAGCTTTTGGAGGCCTGCCACAATGGAAGGCATGGAGGTCAGTCAGTATGTATATCCAGGTGGTACAGGGGTTTTTTTGTTTTTTGTTTTTGCTTTTGTTTTTATATTTTTGCCTTTCTTCCTTTATTCACTCACCCCATGTTCCCGCTCTGGTGCGGAAGAATACAGAAAATAGGAAGGACTTAGTGAGGAATTTATCCTCTTTCCCCTTAGAAGAATCCTTTTTTTACAAGTCCTTTATGATATGGGGACATGAGAAAAGTGAGATTCTAATACCTAAAAGTGGCCACAGAGCTATGGAATTTATCCAAGAGTGTTGTCAAAGGGGTAGAGGTAGTAGTTCATACAGAATGTGTTTGAAGGTAGTAATGGGATTTAAAAAAAAAAAAAAAGGAACTTTACAGGTTTTTTTAATGAGTTTCACCTTTTTGAGTTACTTTACTATTTTTGTATCCTTTTACTTATTAAGAGGAAATAAACATGATTTTATTATATTTCTTCCTGTCTAACCCTGGAAAATATTCCTTAAATTTTTGAAATCCATCAACTAGAGTTTGGGTTGAGTGGTTGGCAATGACTAAAATGGAAGTTGCCTGTTGAACCTTAAAAATGAACAATGTTAACTGCCATTTAGGACCAATTAAATTTGCTTTGTTAAAAATTTTCTAGGTTATTCTGGAGTATGTGGGTAGCTTAGTCAGTTGAACATCCAACTTTTGATATTGGGTCAAGTCATGATCTCACCATTGGTGAGTTTCAGCCCTGAGTTTGACTCTGTGCTGATAGCACAGAGCCTGCTTGGGATTCTCTCTCTCTCCCTCTCTCTCTGCCCCTCCCCTGCTTATTCTTTCTTTCTCTTTCCCTCTCTCTCTCCCCCTTCCTCTCCTTCTCTCTCTCTCTCTCTCTCTCTTTCTGTCTCAAAATAATTTTTTAAAAATTCCTAGTTTATTCTAAAATGTAATTAGTGCTGGAAACTGCTGAGAGCTAAGATACTACTGGGGCTTTTTCTAGAAGCATGAGCTCTCTGGGATGGGGTAGAGTGAGTTGGGGAAGAAAGAATGGTAGAAAGTTGGAAAGCGATAGAGAGAGATTTACTTGTTTTTAAATTTTTCTAAAGGCTCTTGATTTTAGAAATTAAAAAAATCAGAGAACATCACTAGATTCCTTCTTTTCCTGCATTACTAAACTATTTCAGTTGTAATATGGACATAACACCCATTACAGGATTATTTCATGGAGAGATCCAGGAGTAGTTGGGTTGAGTGAATGGCATCATGTGGTGATGTAATGGGATAAATTCTGATAAGGAAAATAGAGCAGAATGACATAGCTCAGTGGAGATGCTAAAGACATTGACAGAAATGAAACAAAGACCTCCTGTACATGCTTCTTAGCTATATTCTTGAATCTTCCACAGAATGCAGAAACAGCTGACCCATCAGTTTCCCAATTACAGAAACTCTGACATTTCTTTTTGCTAGTTGTCAGCAAAGCAGAAGCGTGCCCAAAAGAGGAAAAAATGAATAACTATCATATGTGTCTGTCCTTTTTTTTTTCTTCTCTATGTTCTGTGTGGTATATACATGCGGCTTTTCAATTGATGAGATTAAATAGATCTATTATTGGCTTTCCTTTTTATATGAGTAAACAGTGTAATGATAATTACCATAAGTCTTTGATAAGCAATTTGAAAGTCAGAAAATTATAAAAAGCAAAAACCAGTTTGGTAATACTGCTTACAAAACACTTCAAACTAAAAAAAGAAAAGACCAGGTAGTTCTAGTGAAAATATTGCTTATTGCTGATCTGTTGAGCATGAGAAAATGTGCTAGATGTATTACACAGTTTGACTCACTACAGTCCTATCAATTGCTTTTTTAAAATTATTTATTTATTTTTTAAATTTACACCCAAGATAGCATATAGTGCAATTTTGATTTCAGGAGTAGATTCCTTAATGTCCCTTACTCATTTAGCCCATCCCCCCTCCCAGAACCCCTCCAGTAACCCTCTGTTTGTTCTCCATATTTAAGAGTCTCTTATGTTTTGTTCCTCTCTCTGTTTTTGTATTATTTTTGCTTCCTTTCCCTTATGTTCATGTTTTGTATCTTAAATTCCTCATATGAGTGAAGTCCTATGATATTTGTTTTTCTGACTAATTTCACTTAGTATAATACCCTCTAGTTCCATACATGTAGGTGCAAATGCCAAGATTTCATTCTTTTTGATTACCGAGTAAGACTGCATTTTGTGTGTGTGCATGTGCGTGTGTGTGTGTGTGTGTGTGTACCACATCTTCTTGATCCATTCATCCATCAATGGACATTTAGGCTCTTTCCATAATTTAGCTGTTGTTGATAGCACTGCCCAAAACATTGGGGTGTATGTGCTCCTTTGAAACAGCACACCTGTATCCCTTGGATAAATACCTAGTAGTGCAATTGCTGGGTTATAGGGTAGTTCTATTTTTAATTGCTTGAGGAACCTCCACACTGTTCTCCAGAGTGGCTGCACAGTTTTCATTCCCACCAGCAACGCAAAAGAGATCCTCTTTCTCTGCATACTTGCCAACACCTGCTGTTGTCTGAGTTGTTAATGTTAGCCATTCTGATAGATGTGAGGTGTTAACTTATGGTTTTGATTTGTAATTCCCTGATAATGACTGATGTTAAGCATCTTTTCATGTGTCTGTTGGTCATCTGGATATCTGTTTGGAGAAGTGTCTGTTCATGTCTTTTGCCCATTTCTTCCTGGATTATTTGTTTTTTGGGTGTTGAGTTTGATAAGTCCTTTATAGATTTTGGATACTAACCCTTTATCTGATATGCCATTTGCATATCTTCTCCCATTCTGTCAGTTGCCTTTTAGTTTTGTTGATAGTCTCCTTCGGTGTCCAAAAGCTTTTTATTTTATTACTTGTTTAAGTAGTTTATTGTCAAGTTGGTCTCCATATAACACCCAGTGTTCATCTCCACAAGTGCCCTCCTCCATGCCCATCACTCCCCTTCCCCTCCCTCCCTCTCCATCTGCCAAAAGCTTTTTATTTTGATGAGGTTCCGGTAGTTCATTTTTGCTTTTGTTTCCCTTGTCTCCAGAGATGCATAGAGTAAGAAGTTGCTGCTGTCAAGGTGAAAGAGGTTTTTGCCTGCTTTCTCCTCAAGAGTTTTGGTGGCTTCCTGTGTTACAATTAGGTCTTTCATCCATTTTGAGTTTATCTTTATGTATGGTAAGAAAGTGGTCCAGGTTCATTTTTCTGCATGTCACACCACTTGCTGAAGAGACTGTCTTTATTCCATTGAATATTCTTTCCTGCTTTGTCAAAGATTAGTTGGCCATACATTTGTGGGTCCATTTCTGGGTTCTCTATTCTGTTGCATTGATCTGAATGTCTGTTCTTGTGTCAGTACCATACTATCTTGATGATTAGAGCTTTGTAATACAGCTTGAAGTCCGGGATTGTATTGCCTCCTGCTTTGGTTTTCTTTTTCAAGATTGCTTTGGCTATTTGGGGTCTTTTTGGTTGCATAAAAAATTTTCAGATGGTTTCTTCTAGCTCTGTGAAGACTGCTGGTGTTCTTTTAATAGATATTGTATTGAAAATGTAGATTGCTTTGGGTAGTATTGATATTTTAACAATATTGTTCTTACAATCCATGAGCATGGAATAGTTTTCCATCTTTTGGTGTCTTCTTTAATTGTTTTCATAAACTTTCTATAGTTTTCAGTGTATAGATGTTTCATCTCTTTGGTTAGATTTATTCCTGGGTGTTTTATGGTTTTTGGTACAACTGTAAATGGGATCGATTCCCTGATTTCTCTTTCTGATGCTTCATTTTTGGTGTATAAGAATGCAACCGATTTCTGTGCATTGGTTTTATGTCCTGACACTTTGCTGAATTCATGGATCAGTTCTAGCATGTTTTTGGTGCAGTCTTTTGGGTTTTCCATATAGGGTATCATGCCATCTGTGAAGAGTGAAAGTGTGATCTCCTCCTGGCTGATCTGGATGCCTTTTATTTCTTTGTGTTGTCTGATTGCTGAGGCTAAGACTTCCAGTACTATGTTGAATACCAGTGGTGAGAGTGAACATCCCTGTCTTGTTCCTGACCTTAAGGGGAAAGCTCTCAGTTTTTCCCCCATTGAGGATGGTATTAGCATTGGGTCTTTCATATGTGGCTTTTATGATCTCAAGGTATGATCCTTCTACCCCACTTTCTTGAGGGTTTTTATCAAGAAAGGATGCTGTATTTTGTAAAATGCTTTCTCTGCATCTATTGAGAAGATCCTGTGGTTCTTGTCCTTTCTTTAATTGATGTGATGAATCACATTGATTGGTTTGTGGGTATAGAACCAGCCCTGCATCCCAGTTATAAATCCCACTTGAATGTAGTGAATATTTTTTTAATGTATTGTTGGATCCCATTGGCTTGTATCTTGTTGAGGATTTTTGCATCCATGTTCATCAGGGAAATTGATCTATAGTTTTCCTTTTTAGTGGAGTCTTTTTCTGGTTTTTCAATCAAGGTAACACTGGCTTCATAAGAAGAGATTGGAACTTTTCATTCCATTTCTATTTTTTTGGAACAGCTTGAAGAAAATAGGTGTTAACTTTTCCTTAAATGTTTAGTAGAATTCCTCTGGAAAGCCATCTGGCCCTACCTCTTTTTTTTTTTTTTTTTTTTTTTTTTTGGGGGGGGGGGTTTTTTGATACTAATTCTATTCCTTTACTGGTTATGGGTCTGTTCAAATTTTCTATTTCTTCCTGTTTCAGTTTTGGTAGTTTATATGTTTCTAGGAATTTTTCCATGTCTTCCAGATTGCCCATTTTATTTTATTTTGAATATTTTTATTTATTTCTAGGAGAGAGAGAGAGAGACAGCGTGAGCAGGGGAGGTTCAGAGAGAGAGGGAGATACAGACTCTGAAATAGGCTCCAGGCTCTGAGCTGGCAGTCAGCACAGAGCCCGATGCGGGCTCGAACCCATGAACCGCGAGATCATGACCTAAGCGAAAGTCGGACGCTTAACCAAGCCACCCAGGCGCCCCGCAGATTGCCCATTTTATTGGCATATAATTGCTCACAATATTCTCTTATTATTGTTTATATTTCTGCTGTGTTGGTTGTGATCTCTCCTCTTTCATTCTTGATTTTGTTTATTTGGGTCCTTTCCTTTTTCTTGTTGATCAAACTGACTAGTGGTTTAGAATTTGTTAATTCCTTCAAAGAACCAGTTTCTGGTTTCATTGATCTGTTCTACATTTTTTTTTTTTGTTTCAATAGCATTGATTTCTGCTCTAATCTTTATTATTTCCTGTCTTCTGCTGGTTTGGGGTTTTATTTGCTGTTCTTTTTCCAGCTCTTTAAGGTGCAAGATTAAGTTGTGTATCTGAGAACTTTTCCCTTCTTTAAGAAGGCCTGGATTGCTATGTACTTCTCTCTTATGACTGCCTTTGCTGCATCCCAGAGGTTTTAGGCTGTGGTATTATCATTTTCATTGGCTTCTATGTACTTTTTAATTTCCTCTTTAACTTCTTGGTCAGCCCATTCATTCATTAGTAGGATGTTCTTTATTCTCCAAGTATTTGTTACCTTTCCACATTTTTTCTTGTGGTTGATTTCGAGTTTCATAGCACTGTGGTCTGAACATATGCTTGGTATGATTTGGACTGTTGGTACTTTTTGGGGACTGATTTGTGTCCCAGTATGTGATCTATTCTGGAGAACGTTCCATGTGTACTGGAGAAGAATGTATATTCTGCTGCTTTAGGATGAAATGTTCTGAATATATCTGTTAAGTCCATCCAGTCTAGTGTGTCATTCAAAGCCATTCTTTACTTGATTATCTGAATAGATGATCTGTCCATTGCTGTAAGTGGGATGCTGAAGTCTCCTACTATTTATGGTATTATTATCAATGAGTGTCTTTATGTTTGTGTTTAATTGATTTATATTTTTGGGTACTTTCACATTTAGAGGATAAATGTTCACAACTGTTAGATTTTCTTGCAGATCGACCCCTTAATTATGATATAATTCCCTTCATCATCTCTTGTCACAGTCTTTATATTGAAGTCTGGATGGTCTGATAGAAGTATGGTTACTCCAGCTTTCTTTTGTTGATCATTAGGATGATAGATGGTTTTCCATCCCCTTTCAATCTGAAAGTGTCTTTAGGTCTAAAGTGGATCTCTTGTAACAGCATATAGATGGATCTTGCTTTGTTATCTGTTCTGTTACCATGTGTCTTTTGGTTGGGGCATTTAGTCCACTGACCTTTAGAGTGAGTATTGAAAGATACAAATTTATTGCCATTATGTGTCTTGTAGAATTGGAGTGTCTGGTGGTGTGCTCTGGTCCTTTCTAGTCTTGGTTGCTTTTGGTATTTATTTATTCATATTTATTTATTTATTTATTTAATTTAGTTTTTCGTCTTTCTCCCCTCAGAGAGTCCCTCTTAAAATTTCTTGCAGGGCTGGTTTAGTGGTCAGGAACTCCTTTCATTTCTGTTTGTCTGGGAAACTTTTAATCTCTCTTTCTACTGTGAATGACAGCGTTGCTGGATAAAGAATTCTTGGCTGCATATTTTTCTGATTCAGCACACTGAATATATCCTGCCACTCCTTTCTGGCTTGCCAAGTTTCTGTGGATAGGTCTGCTGAAAACCTGATATGTCTTACCTCGTAGGTTAAGGACTTTTTTCCCTTGCTGCTTTCATGATTCTTTCCTTACCTGAGTATATTGTGAATTTGCTATGATATGCCTTGATGGTCAGTTTTTGTTGACTCTTGTGGGAGTCATCTGTGCTTTCCAGATGTTGATGTCTGTGTCTTCCCCCAGGTTAGGTAAGTTTTCTGCTATGAGTTGCTCACATAATACTTCTATCACTTTTTCTCTCTTCATCTTTTGTGACCCCCTATGATTCTGTTGTTGTTCCTTTTTAATGAGCCACTGATTTCTCTAATTCTTAAATTGTGCTATTTTGCCTTAGTCTCTCTCTCTCTCTCTCTTTTTTTTCTGCTTCATCGGTCTCTATAAGTTTGTCCTCTATATCACTGATTCACGGCTCCGCCTCATGTATCCTTGCTGCCATGGCATCCATTCGAAATTTTGGCTCAGTTATAGCAGTTTATATTTCATCCTGACTAGTTTTACTTCTTTTATCTCTGCAGAAAGGGATTCTAATCTATTTTCAACCCCAGCTCATATTCTTATTATTGTGATTCTAAATTCTGGTTTAGACTTCTTGCTTTTATCTGTGTTCCTTAAGTCCCTGGGTGTCACTTCTTCCTGCTCTTTTTTTTTTGGGGGGGGTGAATTCCTTCATTTCATCATATTGAAGGAAGAAAAGGCATTAATGAGGTAAAACTTAAACTTAAAAACAACACACACATAATCAAATAAATGATGCTATATTCTAGGTGTGTTTTGGTCTGGGTGCTCAAGGGAGCTTAACAGATCAGAGGAAAAAAGGGGAAAAAGAAAAAAACGTTTGCAAATTCGAAAAAATGGATACGATGAAGTGGAATAAAATGAAGTGATGGAAATGAAATGGAATTTCAGAAATTTACAAAGAAGTTAAAATATAGTAGGAACAAATTAAAGAAAATATTTGTAATAAAAATTGAGAATGAAAATTTTTTTTCTTCTCTCCGTATTCAAGAAAAAGAAACAAAAAAGAAAAAAAAAAGAAAATTAAATAGATGGACCAGTCAACAGACTGAAATATGATTGAAATTACACCGTTTTCCCCTAGAAGTGAAACTATGAACACGTTATAGTCCCCAAAATAAGCAGGTGGAGAGACTTGAGGGGCTCCTGAAGAGCCAGGTTGGCCCCCCATTGTGCGGGGCTTAGTGTCAGCACTCCCTTCTCCAGTAGATGGTGCTGCTTAGCTTACTTGGGGGGGGGGGGGGATTGCCGTGGTGCTTGTAGGTGAATATGCGCATGCGCAGGAGGGTGAAAATGGCGTCACCCAGATATTCAGTCTGAGTCTCAGAAGTCTGTTCTCCCTGATCAGCAATTGAGTACCCGTCGTTTTTGTCCGGTGTCCATCCACCTCCCGGTTTTACACGGTCTGTGACCAAGCCGTCAGGTTGCCAGGCGGCACCTGCCTCCTGAGTTTTATCTCAGCTGTGGCTGTTTTTTTCTGACCTCTTACTTCCGAGGGACAGCTGCTTTGACCCGTTCTGACCCTGTGAAGGAGGGTCTCAGTGAGCAATGGCCAGGTGCTGGCTGCACCCAGGGACGTTTGCGGGACCCTGCTGCTGCCGATGCCCAGAGACTGCAGGTAGGAGCAAGTCTGCCCCAGAAAAAGTTGACGCGATTGTGTGGCAGGAGCACTTCCGGGATCGTGGGAAATCACAACACACGTCTGGCACCAGGCTTCACCCTTAAGGACGTTGTTCCAGCACCAGCGAATGTGGTTGTACTCTGGGGTCGGCTGGGAGCAGGTCGCCACACGGCCTTTACCAAAAGTCCTCCCAGCAGAGGAACCGCCTCTCCCTGGGAGGCCCGAGGACCTCTGGACTTGACTTTGCTCCTGGGGATTCACCCCTCCCCGCAGAGCACTGCCAGGTATGCAGCTCTTGAGTTTAAGACTCTGAGCTTCCCCTATTCATAGAGACTTCAGAGAATTTAAACCCTCTCCTTTCTCCTTTCTCCTTTCTCCCTTTTCACTTCAGTCCCTTTGGCTAGTTCCTCGTTTCCACTTTCTCTCCAGCTGATTTTGTGGGGTGCTTTTCTGTACTCTCGCCCTGTGTCTGATCTTTCTCCGCAAGCAAAAACAGCTCCCATCCCTTCGCAGCTTTTCTCTCCTCCAGTTCACTTCTCTGTACCGCGTACCTGCTGAGTTCCGTGTTTCAGGTTGTTCAGGTTGTGTTAATCCTCAAATCAGTTATCTACGTGTGCAGGATGGTTTAGTGTTGATCTGGCTGTATGTATTTCATGGGCGTGAGACGGAGAAAAGACTTCCATGCTGTTCTGCCATCTTCTGGCTCCTTCCCCTATCAATTGCTTCTTATGTGAGACAACTAAATTCCAGGGAAATTAAGTTTCCAAGTCCAAAAGGATATTAAGTGTCAGCACTAGAACTTGAATCTGGGTATCTGTGGCTCTAAGTTTCATGCTTTTCTTTTATCATTGGAATGCTGAGGTGAACTACATAGATCCTTTTTTAAAATCTTAAACACAACTTTTATTTGTGAGGATTATCCAATATCTCTCTCAATTCTAAAAATTATATTTTCTGAAGTTATAGTTAGTAGGTAAGCATATTTGAAGCGCTAAACAAAAATCCTCTCCACGGTTGTAATTTATATTTATACCAACAGGTGGCGGTATTGTTATTTACTATAATAAGTGTTTTGCTTTAGGAACCTTTTTTGTTTTTGAAGGAGTATTTCTGGCTCTTTGGTAAAAATTTCATTTGCATTTTTTCATTATCGTTGTTCATCTGCTTTTGGTAATTTTTCCAGAATTGTTTTCTCATTACATATCACTGGAAAGACTTCCAGTTAGAAGAGAAACTGGTAACTAATGAGAATCATTGGTGGATTCAAATTTTGCTATTTTGACCTCTTTTCTCGTTTAGAAATAGAATGACACATATTTCCCGTTTAATGGTTTTCTCTCTCGTGAAAATACTGAGAAAATATGTTTTACTATTTAATATTATATATAATATATTTATTATATAATAATAAAATCTATATTTTATTTTTAAATAGCAAGTAGCTATTTCAATTATCTTCCAATTCTTTTTTAGAGTTGATACTTAAAAAACTTAGGAAGGAAATGTCAAAAATGCAATATTTTGACGAGGTTGTCTTTCCATTGCTTTCCATTAACATTTTTTTACTGTTATGTTGTGGTTTTCTCCCATCGATCTCTGTAAGACCACTTCAAAATAGAATTTTAAAAATGAATCTGCAAACAATGAATCTGAAAATGTGTTCTTATACTTATTATATACTTGCTATTGAAAGGAGGTTTCAAATGTGTTTATATTCCCAAACCCTTTTGGCTCCCAGATGTATTATGTTATATGTATTATGTTATATAGTTTTCTTACAAAACCGCCTCTTTCAAAGTTTTCTTTTTATGCTAGTTGGGGCTTTAATATGTAGTGTTGTGATTAGCGTTTCTCTACTCAAAAACTTAGCATCTAATTGGCAAAATAAAGTATAAGTATATGAAGAGTTAATAAGTAAAGCAATTCAAGATTTAAGCCAAAAGTCAAAACATTCAGACTCCAGAAACATTTGCTGATCATTCATGTAATGCCAGGCTGTTCTGAGCTGCAAAACTTGGGAAGGATGCGGTGGGAAGTGGGGAGATTGAGAGAGAGACAGAGACAAAGAGACGTTTTGTTTATATATCCTTTTCAAGGACTTGGGGACATTTATAAATAGAACTGTATTTAATCAATTATATTGAAATACAGTTTGATTTGATCACCAGGCGTTTTTTTTTTTTTTTTTTTTTTTTGTAGAGGAGTTGGTGTCAAGCATAGCACTGATAATTAATATAGAAATATAGTCCCTCCTCTTTTCCCCTTCTCAAGCCAGTGCTTACAGTCATTAAATCTACAAATAATAATAATAATAATGCGGATTCAAATTGTTTCCAGAACACACAATGGAAGTGACTCAACAAGTCTATCTGGGATTTTAATGCAGGAGGGTGACAGCTATGTTAGTGGTTTAGCAAGTGATGGATTGATGTGATGTTACACAGCAATGCCTGATGACAGCTCTGTGCCCAAACTGGTTTATTTAGAGCTGTCTCCCTAACGGAAAGGGAATTTAGAAACCCTGATTAGAGGCATCTAACCTCCTTTTCCATAGGTAATACTGCTTTTTACTTTACACAGGAGAGACTATTAAATAGGACTGTTCTCAGTTACTATTCACGTCTCTTTACATCCTATTTTCTAATTAACATGTATCTGTCTTTCATCTCAACTCAGAGGAAAAGACATCTTCATTTTTCAGGGGAAACTACCAACCTAGTTCCTTCATCTGTTCTGAATCCCCCTAATCTTCTTTCTCAGGACTTAGCTCAATCTATTTCCCTCTGTTCTGTAGAATATATTAATCTCTGTTCTCTTTCATCCCTTTCACATCTAAAGAGTTCAAGTTTCTCCTTTCTGTAGAAAATTCTTTCTCTCCCGGCATGCCTTCAGAATGCCAAATGCCAGCCCTCATCTGCCTCTCCATTTTCGGGTTTATAATGGACATCTTTCCTGGACTAAATAACAGTCGTCCAAACTCAATTTGTCAGTAACTGAACTCACCACGTACCTGCTCTCCCAGCCTCCTCCAATTCCTTTCTTCTTTCTCTTGTTTTCTCCATTTTGATGAATGGCTATACCCAGTTGACACCCAGACTCCTCTGCCTTTGTGTTCTAAACCTGCCAACTATCCTAATCCAAACCCATAAACAATCCTCATCTTGATAATTGACCATAAACTAACAATAAATATTGCATACAATGGTTGTAATTTCAAGGAAAAGATAACATATAAACAGTTTTAAATTTCTTCAGTAAATATGTATTGGGTTGTACTATGAGAGCAGAATAAAATAGAATGCCAGGTCTAGATTTAGACTATGTTTTTATTTCTCCATTACCTTTGTGTATTGTCAAGAGATAAGGAAAAGTCAAAAATGATCAAATATTAAGTTTCATTTCCTGGCTTAATTTTTATTTTCAAACATTTCTTTTGTGAATCAATGATAATTTAATAATTTGAAATGAATAACTTGCTAATATAAACTGGAAATAAAAATGTTTATTTTCTTGAGTTCTTATTTTCCAAGTCTACAACACCCAGCTCATTGACCAGAGTAAGCCTTGAGGAAAAGCTAGGAGATAAAATTGACGGTTTTTTTGTTTTGTTTTTTTTTTTTTTAAATTTTTTTTAATGTTTTATTTATTTTTAGGAGAGAGAGAGAGAGACAGCGTGAGCAGGGGAGGGTCAGAGAGAGAGGGAGTCACAGGCTGAAACAGGCTGCAGGCTCTGAGCTGGCAGTCAGCACAGAGCCCGATGCGGGGCTCGAACCCACGAACCACGAGATCATGACCTAAGTGAAAGTCGGACTCTTAACCGACTAAGCCACCCAGGCGCCCCTAAAATTGACGGTTTTGAATATTTTTAAAAACAATATTATCAGGCATTAATGTGTCAAAGCAAAAATTGCACTGAATAAAGTTAAACAGAAAAGGAAGACTTTATTCAAGTGTTTTTTTTTTTCCC